>NC_134486.1:217223099-217523099 GCF_040206685.1 Ascaphus truei
TAGAGAGAGAGAGTGTCTGAGAGAGAGAGAGTGTCTGAAAGAGAGAGAGTGTGTCAGAGACAGAGAGAGTGTGTCAGAGAGAGAGAGAGAGAGAGAGAGTGTGTCAGAGAGAGAGAGAGAGAGAGAGTGTGTCAGAGAGAGAGAGTGTGTCTGAGAGAGAGGGAGAGTGTGTCTGAGAGAGAGTGTGTCTGAGAAAGAGTGTATCTGAGAGAGAGTGTGTCTGAGAGAGAGAGTGTGTGTCAGAGAGTGTGTGTCAGAGAGAGATTGTGTCTGAGAGAGAGAGAGAGAGAGAGAGAGAGAGAGAGAGTGTCAGAGACAGAGTGTGTCAGAGAGAGAGAGAATGTGTCTGAGAGAGAGAGTGTGTCTGAGAGAGAGAGAGAGAGAGTGTGTCTGAGAGAGAGAGAGAGTGTCTGAGAGAGAGAGTGTGTCTGAGAGAGAGAGAGAGAGAGTGTGTGTGTGTCTGAGAGAGAGAGAGAGAGAGAGAGAGAGAGACAGTGTGTCTGAGAGAGAGAGTGTGTCTGAAAGAGAGAGAGTGTGTCAGAGAGAGAGAGAGAGTGTGTCTGAGAGAGAGGGAGAGTGTGTCTGAGAGAGAGTGTGTCTGAGAGAGAGAGTGTGTCTGAGAGAGAGAGAGTGTGTCTGAGAGAGAGTGTGTCTGAGAGAGAGAGTGTGTCTGGAGAGAGAATCTGTCTGGAGAGAGAGTGTGTCTGAGAGAGAGAGTGTGTCTGAGAGAGAGTGTGTGTCTGAGAGAGAGAGTGTGTGTCTGAGAGAGAGAGTGTGTGTCTGAGAGAGAGAGTGTGTCTGGAGAGAGAGTGTGTCTGGAGAGAGAGTGTGTCTGGAGAGAGAGTGTGTCTGGAGAGAGAGTGTGTCTGAGAGAGAAAGTGTGTCTGAGAGAGAGAGAGTGTGTCTGAGAGAGAGTGTGTCTGAGAGAGAGAGAGAGTGTCTGAGAGAGAGAGTGTGTCTGAGAGAGAGAGAGAGAGAGAGAGAGAGAGAGAGTGTGTCAGAGAGAGAGAGTGTGTCAGAGAGAGAGAGTGTGTCTGAGAGAGAGAGTGTGTCTGAGAGAGAGAGTGTGTCTGAGAGAGAGAGTGTGTCTGAGAGAGAGAGTGTGTCTGAGAGAGAGAGAGAGTGTCTGAGAGAGAGAGAGTGTGTCTGAGAGAGAGAGTGTCTGAGAGAGAGAGTGTGTCTGAGAGAGAGAGAGTGTGTGTCTGAGAGAGAGAGAGAGAGTGTGTCTGAGAGAGAGTGTGTGTGTCTGAAAGAGAGAGAGAGTGTGTCAGAGAGAGAGAGAGAGAGTGTGTCTGAGAGAGAAGGAGAGTGTGTCTGAGAGAGAGTGTGTCTGAGAGAGAGTGTGTCTGAGAGAGAGAGTGTGTCTGAGAGAGAGAATGTGTCTGAGAGAGAGAGTGTGTCTGGAGAGAGTATCTGTCTGGAGAGAGAGTGTGTCTGAGAGAGAGAGTGTGTCTGAGAGAGAGACAGTGTGTCTGAGAGAGAGATTGTGTGTCTGAGAGAGAGAGTGTGTGTCTGAGAGAGAGAGTGTGTCTGGAGAGAGAGTGTGTCTGGAGAGAGAGTGTGTCTGAGAGAGAAAGTGTGTCTGAGAGAGAGAGTGTGTCTGAGAGAGAGAGTGTGTGTCTGAGAGAGAGAGTGTGTCTGAGAGAGAGAGAGTGTCTGAGAGAGTGTGTCTGAGAGAGAGAGAGAGAGAGAGAGAGGGAGTGTGTGTGTGTCTGAGAGAGAGAGAGAGAGAGTGTGTGTGTCTGAGAGAGAGAGAGAGAGAGTGTGTCTAAGAGAGAGAGAGAGAGTGTGTCTGAGAAAGAGAGAGTGTGTCTGAGAGAGAGAGAGAGAGAGAGAGTCTCTGGGAGAGAGAGAGCGTGTCTGAGAGAGAGAGAGACAAAGAGAGAGAGAGAGAGTGTCTGAGAGAGAGAATGTGTCTGAGAGTGGGTCTGACAGTCTTGAGAGTGGGTCTGACAGTCTTGAGAGTGGGTCTGACAGTCTTGAGAGTGGGTCTGACAGTCTTGAGAGTGGGTCTGACAGTCTTGAGAGTGGGTCTGACAGTCTTGAGAGTGGGTCTGACAGTCTTGAGAGTGGGTCTGACAGTCTTGAGAGTGGGTCTGACTGTCTTGAGAGTGGGTCTGACTGTCTTGAGAGTGGGTCTGACAGTGTTGAGAGTGGGTCTGAGAGAGAGTGGGTCTGAGAGTCTGAGAGAGAGTGGGTCTGAGAGTCTGAGAGAGAGTGGGTCTGAGAGTGGGTCTGAGAGTCTGAGAGAGAGTGGGTCTGAGAGTCTGAGAAAGAGTGGGTCTGAGAGTCTGAGAGAGAGTGGGTCTGAGAGTCTGAGAGAGAGTGAGTCTGAGAGAGAGTGGGTCTGAGAGTCTGAGAGAGAGTGGGTCTGAGAGTCTGTGGGTCTGAGAGTCTGAGAGAGAGTGGGTCTGAGAGTCTGTGGGTCTGAGAGTCTGAGAGAGAGTGGGTCTGAGAGTCTGTGGGTCTGAGAGTCTGTGGGCCTGAGAGTCTGTGGTTCTGAGAGTCTGTGGGTCTGAGAGTCTGTGGGTCTGAGAGTCTGTGGGTCTGAGAGTCTGTGGGTCTGAGAATCTGTGGGTCTGAGAGTCTGTGGGTCTGAGAGTCTGTGGGTCTGGGAGTCTGTGGGTCTGGGAGAAAGTGAGTCTGAGAGAGAGAGTGGGTCTGAGAGTCTGAGCGAGAGAGTGGGTCTGAGAGTCTGATTTCCCTACCCCCTGCCCAATTTCTGTGCGTGTGCGCGTGTGCACGTGTGCACAGACACCAACCCACAGTCAGTCATAGTCACCCACCACCCAAGAGTCAGTCAGTCACCCAAAGAGAAACAGTTCCAGCCATCACATTAGTGGTGAGTTCATTAAATGTTTGACCAAATATAGCAGGCTAATTTTTAAGTTGATAATTTTGGAGGGCCCTCGAATGAATTTATAAATATCAAAATGGCCCTTGGCAGAAAAAAGGTTCCCCACCCCTGGTGTCGAGTAATCGTTGCGAGGATAGCCGAGGTCAGGAGTAGAGAGTTCAGAATGGTCAGAATGGTCGTCCCTGCTCAACCAATAATGTGTGATGCAAATTTACTTTCTAGATAGGTGCTATCAGGGCTAAAGCATTTCAACTACACGAGAAGAGAAAATAACCCTGGGAGATGCACACTACTCTAATGATACAAAAATAATAACATTTTATTGAAATCTGAAGTTTAAACAAAATATTAAATAACGATTAGAAACCAAACTTGAGCGCAAAAGTGTCGCCAGACTACTGGAAGTCCCAGGTAAGTACTATGAAGCAAATATAGTTAAACCAATGGGTAACTACAGGCAGATTTACCAGTGTAATTTATCCCCTAATGGGTGAATACTATGCTGGGTTAATAAGCAGTAGGAAAGGTGCTGCTATGGCTATTATGGGTGAATGATGAATAGCCAAAGCTATATGTGAATTGCATGTGACTCAAACACCTAGTTGCACATGTACAAGACACCTGTCTCTACTGATATCATTACTGTGTAGTAAGCTTAATGTAGACCCAGTATAGTGTAGTGTCAGAGTAGCTGATGTGCTCAATATACACCCGACTAACGTTGTGATGTGATCGATGTGAGGAGAAACAGCCCTGTATAAGTATAGACAGCTGTGTATCATCTCTATCTCAAATCAGCACCGTCGATAGTGAATCAATCTTGCCTATGAGGAACAATTAGACACCTGAGCCTTATATGATGTTTAACCATAGCTGATTCACACTGTAAAAACAAGAGAAGTAACTGGCTACTCAAAAGGACCCCCCTCGATGACTTAATGATCAAATTTGGAGGGTACCTCAGTGCACAGAATGGAATGTTTGCTATGTCAGTGTGGCTATGCTGGTCATAAATCAGACTCATTAACTATAAGGGTGAAGCAGCTGACATTTACTGGCTCTATTAGTGGATACCTTAGTCCAGCCCACAACTTTGTTAGCTAGCTTACATGCACATGAAAACGATCTGAGCAGTGAGTTCACTCACAACTTCATGTAGGTAGTACTTAACAATCTGCCTGTAATACCATAACCCATAATAGGTGAATGGTCAAGTAACTGAATGCGCTCTCATGTATGTACAGAGTGCCTCATCTGAATGTGTAGACAGATAAGCCTAAATGTAGTGTGGTGAGTATAGCGTGGAACAGCCCTGTAAACAATGTAAATGGCTGTATATCCTCACTGCTTCACAACTGCAGCACTGGTAGTAAATACAAGTTGTCACATAGATGTTAGTAGTGAGGCTGAGCTCCGTGTAGTAAAAGCAAGACCAAATTGGCGTAATTCCGCGAGAGAAGCCGGTAACGCTACTCTCCCGGGATAACCCCCCTTCTCTTTTGGGGGACTGAAATGCTGATGCTCGGTGGTTACCCCGACACACAGTAAAGACGGTATACTGTGTTACACATAAGTGTTGGCCATGTATAAGACTCCCTAACAGTACATATGGGATAAGTGACTCAACTAGTGGATACCTTGATGCGGCCCACAACTTTGTTAGCTTGCTTGCATAGTTACACACACGGCCTCAATACTCAGTGTAACTAATAATGAGCTCCTTCTCCGAAGAAGTTCTATTCTTAGAACGAAACGCGCGTCAGCTAATGATGTCACTAGACGTGTTATTGAGCGCGGCCAGCATGATGTCCATGATGCTCATTATGAGTTACTTTACATTATTATCTATTAATTCAAGCTCCCCATTTTATCTGTCAGGCTTCTTGCATTAGCAAGCATGCATTTAAGTTTTTTTTCCGTCTGTACTATTATTTTATCTGCTCCTTCCTTTCTACTCCAATTGGGTTTAGTCTTTAGAAGTTTTCTAGTATTATCTGTATTTAATATGGCTATCTTCTGGCTTGCCAAACTCCCTCTTGCCCCAATTCTACCTCCATGACCCCTTGCTATTTCTTCATCCCCATCTATTTTATTTAGTTTGTTATCTGTTTCTTGTCCCACACCCCTCCATCCTAGTTTAAAATCTAATCCAATCTTTTTAACAATCTCCCCCCTAGCACAGAAGATCCCTCTTCATTGAGGTGCAATCCGTCCCAACCATAAAGATTGTACCTCCCAGAAAAGAAGTCCCAGTGCTCTAAAATCCCCAAACCCTTCTACCTACACCACTTTCTTAGCCATGTATTAACCTATTAGCACATGACACTGGTAGTATTTAAGAAAATAATGCCTTGGATGTCCTTACCTTAAGCTTGTGGCTTAGATCCCTTAAATAATTTTTTAGGACCCTCCATCTTTATCTAACTTTCTCATTGGTGCCAATGTGTACCAAGACAGCCAGGTCAGTCCCAGCCAATCCCAACAATCTGTCAATCCAATCCGCATTGTGTCGAACTCGAGTCCCCGGGAGACAACAAACTGTTAAGTTCATGTGGTCATGGCAATAGATTGCCCTATCCACCTTCCTAATAATGAAGTTCCCTACCACCACAATCTTTCTTGGTCTCTGAGTAGCTCCAGTGTGCTGGAGGAACTATTCACCTAACTTCTAGAGGAATCAGTCGCCCCCAGCCTTGTCATTCCTGCCCTTACACTCCCAATATCTTCACTCAACACGGCAAATCTATTGAGATGGGTAAGCTCAGAACTGGCCTGCCTCTTCCTGTTCCTCCTGCTTCCCCTTCTAACTGTTACCAAGCGACCTACCTGCTCCTCACTCACATGGCAACCAACTGCACCACTCCATGTGGCAAGTTGTGCATTGAGTGGCATTCTCAAGCCTGCTCATTATTGCAACTATGGAGTTATAAGTACTAACAATTAACTGTACTTCAATATACTATACCTTTTTTTACCCTTTCCTTCTTTCAACGGTGGTTTTAACTCCACACGTAATACAACCAGCACTTACAAAAGTAATCCAGTCACACAGATCAGGATACCCACGCTCAGGATTCGTTACAAGCCTGTTTTAAATCGGTACACACACACACCAACCAGGTGTGTTAGGTTAGCAATCAACTAACCACATCCACTGCAGGCTCAATCAAGCAGGAGAAACGGTTGAGTATGAACAACTTGGGTCAGATGTGAACATTGTGCGGAACCAGACAATATGAACAATGCTGTTCCTGTTCTTCTTAAACTACTTGTAGGAGTTTTGATGCTTAGGGCCTCATGCAGTAAGCGGCGGAAAGGCACTTCTCGCCACTTTTCCGCCTAAAAAGCCTATCCGTATTCAGAAAGGGGCCAGAAAGTGGCGAGATTCAAAAAAAACGCCAGTTTTGCTGGCGGTTTTTTTGTTTCCGCCGGTGGCGGAGCGAGAAGGCACTTTCCGCCTAAAAATCCAACTTTTTCAGCCACCCTGTATTTTAGTAGAGGCGAGTAGCTAAGCAGAGCTATTCGCCTCTCTAGAATACCGTTTCGCTGGCGGATCAGCCACGAAAGAAAAAGATGGCAAGTTGCTGCTGAGAGGCAGCGGATGAGCGGCGGCTCGGCACTTAGAAAAAATTCAGGCCTTTTTCCTGGCTGGGATTGATGCCGGGGGTCTCCGGAGCTGATACCATTAAAATGAGCACCGGAGCCCCCCGGCATGCATCCGAGGCAGGAAAAATGCATTTAAAGCCCACTTCATTACCTTAGCGGTTAACCGCTAAGGCAATGAGGGGGTTAAAGAGCCGTGCCAGGTTTATTGTGGGTAGTGGGGGTGGGTGAAGGGGGTATTTGGCCCTTGTTGTTTGTTTAGGTCTTGCAGGGGGGTTGCGGGTGCACTTAACCCCTTCACGACCATAGCGGTTAATACCGCTACGGTCATGAAGGGGTTAAGGCCACCCGCTACCCACCCACAAGCCCTAAACAAACACCGTTGGGGCTAATACCCCCTTCACCCACCCCCACTACCCATAATAATAAAAAATACACACACCAGCCCCACACTAACTAAATAAATAAATATATATATATATATATATATATATATATATATATATATATATAACCCCAACAACACCTATACCCCCCTAACATACAGTATAGTCATGGGCAACATTACTATTATCCACAAATGGATAATAGTGCAGTTGTCCATTTAAAATACATACACAACAATAAAGACATTAAATACATATAGCACTCACCCATGTGCGGCTGCCACGATAAAGGCCATCCTCATCTTCATCATGCCCATGCCCCATCTGCTTCTGCAAAACAGACACAAGAATTAAAACATCCAATGTAATGTCCCCTAACCCCTTAATCACCATAGCGGTTATTAACCGCTACAGTCATTAAGGGGTTAACCCACCATCACCCACATACCCTCCCCCACTAACCCCCCCAACCACCCTCACCCAGTACCCACAGGGGAGTCCTACCAAATACCCTTGGGGCCAATACCCCCTCCCCCAGCACATACAGTACAATAATGTGCCAAATAACTATTATCCACATAGGGATAATACATTATTTGGCCATTATTAAACACATTAAATACCGTAATAAAGTAAAGAAAATTCTACTAACCTCATCAATAAGAAGGCTCCGTCGCCAGCATCATCCCTGGGCTCCGTTGCCAAAATAATAAATAGCCAATACATCTCAATTACATTAACATACCAATGAACCCCTTAATCACCTTTTCGGGTACTAACCTCAAAGGTAATTAAGGGGTGAAGCCATCCTGCAATGGCAACACCACTTATGCATAACATCCTCAATGAATTAAAAACCAATTTCCTACACAAATCTCATGTAATCATTCAATCTGAAGCCTCAAATGCCACTTAAAACATTGCATTTACAGTGTATACATGTAGCATAACATGTAAACTACATGTACACGCTGAAAATCAATGTTAACAATACAGTAATCCAACTCAAATAGCCTGACATCACAGGAAGTATATTATGTCATCAAATAAAGTCACCATCAATGAATTAACAGACATGAATTACATCCCTAAACAATTAAAATACCATCCATACTAATTACACAATTAACTATACACTGGCGACACACTTTATTCGAGCTCGGCTAGTCCCACGAATTCGGGTATACCCGGGTGTATTGAGGTTTGTGACTGTTTTCTGCCCGAGTGCATTGGGTTATTTTCAAGCAGGGATTAAAGCATTTTATTCCCGCTGGCTGCAATACTGCACAGTTTATATATATATACTGCATTACAATTCATGAATTTATGCCATCTGGTAGACACACGAAGCATTGCAGCCTATTAAATCCTAATCATTATCATTTAACAGATCAGCCGCCCGTCAGCCAGGCATGAACCCAGGCTGGGAAGGCAAACACAACGGGGCATGTCAGAGGTGAGGAGCGGCGCATTCCAGGAATCTGCCAGGTACATACTGGATATTTGCTCGAATAAAGTGTGTCGGTGCAGTAGCTATCGTAACAGAGAACAAGTTCAAAACATACAAAAAAGGACACCAACAATTACAATATACTATAGCAAGGCTCTTCATAACCTACAGTACAGCATAAAGCCCAAAACTTACATCTCTCTGATAATAAAATACATTTAACACACATCTATGCATTGCAGCATAGCCACAATCATTTACAATACAGAAAATCAAGCTTTAACAACACTATCATTTCTTACCCTGTATGTATATATCTCTCTAGACATACATACATACATACATACATACAGTGGCAAGAAATGATATGCATAAAAAAAATGAAGACATGAAAAAGCAAAAAAAACCACATTAACATTAAATACATTTCTTTATTTAACTTACCATTACTTGCCCCCACCGACTCCCATTGATCAGCTTACTCACGAACCAATCCACGAACAGGAACCCATAAAATAAAAAACCATAAAATAATAAACATTAAAATAATAAAACACGAGAATCCAGGGGTCTTCTAGTTGTAATCCATCTTCATCTGTATTCTTCTACCTTCTTCCGGGGTCTTCTTGCCGTCCGGTGCCACGCCCTGGTCTTCTTTCTTCAGAGGAGGTCCTTCCTCCTCGGCGTCTGGCTTCAAAATGAGACGACTGGGCCTTGAAAACCATGTGTTTTGGCCGATGTAAAAAAAAATGATGACGTCACTTAAAGGCAATGACAGCACAGCCAATCAGAATGGCTTTGCTGCAATTGCCTTTAAGATGACGTCATGAAAAGACACATGGCCGGACTCACATGGTACAGCAGCCAATCAGAGCGTGGGAAGTCTATCCCTACTCTGATTGGTTCAAGTACCATGTGACAGAGGCTTTCAATGACGTCACATCCTTTCTCCACCAAGCCTCTGTCACATGGTACTGGAACCAATCAGAGTAGGGATAGACTTCCCACGCTCTGATTGGCTGCCGTACCATGTGAGTCCGGCCATGTGTCTTTTCATGACGTCATCTTAAAGGCAATTGCAGCAAAGCCATTCTGATTGGCTGTGCTGTCATTGCCTTTAAGTGACGTCATCATTTTTTTTTACATCGGCCAAAACACACGGTTTTCACGGCCCAATCAGGGCCATGGGAACCATATGACGAAAATGTTACGTCATAGGCCTTTAAAAGCCTATGTCGTCTCATTTTGAAGCCAGACGCCGAGGAGGAAGGACCTCCTCTGAAGAAAGAAGACCAGGGCGTGGCACCGGACGGCAAGAAGACCCCGGAAGAAGGTAGAAGAATACAGATGAAGATGGATTACAACTAGAAGACCCCTGGATTGTCGTGTTTTATTATTTTAATGTTTATTATTTTATGGTTTTTTATTTTATGGGTTCCTGTTCGTGGATTGGTTCGTGAGTAAGCTGATCAACGGGAGTCGGTGGGGGCAAGTAATGGTAAGTTAAATAAAGAAATGTATTTAATGTTAATGTGGTTTTTTTTGCTTTTTCATGTCTTCATTTTTTTTATGCATATCATTTCTTGCCACTGTATGTATGTATGTCTAGAGAGATATATACATACAGGGTAAGAAATGATAGTGTTGTTAAAGCTTGATTTTCTGTATTGTAAATGATTGTGGCTATGCTGCTATGCATAGATGTGTGTTAAATGTATTTTATTATTAGAGAGATGTAAGTTTTGGGCTTTATGCTGTACTGTAGGTTATGGAGAGCCTTGCTATAGTATATTGTAATTGTTGGTGTCCTTTTTTGTATGTTTTGAACTTGTTCTCTGTTACGATAGCTATAGTTAATTGTGTAATTGGTATGGATGGTATTTTAATTGTTTAGGGATGTAATTCATGTCTGTTAATTCATTGATGGTGACTTTATTTGATGACATAATATACTTCCTGTGATGTCAGGCTATTTGAGTTGGATTACTGTATTGTTAACATTGATTTGCAGCGTGTACATGTAGTTTACATGTTATGCTACATGTATACACTGTAAATGCAATGTTTTAAGTGGCATTTGAGGCTTCAGATTGAATGATTACATGAGATGTGTGTAGGAAATTGGTTTTTAATTCATTGAGGATGTTATGTATAAGTGGTGTTGCCATTGCAGGATGGCTTCACCCCTTAATTACCTTTGAGGTTAGTACCCGAAAAGGTGATTAAGGGGTTCATTGGTATGTTAATGTAATTGAGATGTATTGGCTATTTATTATTTTGGCAACGGACCCCAAGAATGATGCTGGCGACGGAGCCTTCTTATTGATGAGGTTAGTAGAATTTTCTTTACTTTATTACGGTATTTAATGTGTTTAATAATGGCCAAATAATGTATTATCCCTATGTGGATAATAGTTATTTGGCACATTATTGTACTGTATGTGCTGGGGGAGGGGGTATTGGGCCCAAGGGTATTTGGTAGGACTCCCCTGTGGGTAGTGGGTGAGGGTGGTTGGGGGGGTTAGTGGGGGAGGGTATGTGGGTGATGGTGGGTTAACCCCTTAATGACTGTAGCGGTTAATAACCGCTATGGTGATTAAGGGGTTAGGGGACATTACATTGGATGTTTTAATTCTTGTGTCTGTTTTGCAGAAGCGGATGGGACATGGGCAGGATGAAGATGAGGATGGCCTTCATCGTGGCAGCCGCACATGGGTGAGTGCTATATGTATTTAATGTCTTTATTGTTGTGTATGTATTTTAAATGGACAACTGCACAATTATCCATTTGTGGATAATAGTAATGTTGCCCATTACTGTATTGTATGTTGTGTATTGCTGCTATGTTTATTGGGGGCATTTGTCCCCAATAAACATGCTATTATGCGTTAACCCCTTCATTACCTTAGCGGCTATCCGCTATGGTAATGAAGCAGCATTAATGTATTTTAATAATATTGTGCGGGAGCAGGGGGCCCCCTGAGCTGAACCGCATTTATTTGTGGCTCAGAGACCCCCTGCTTCCCGAGTTACAGGCCCCGGGTTTGGGGCATCGGTTACAGTGTGGACGCCATGTTTGTTGCAGGCACGTAGCGTATGGGACGCTATAAACATGGCGGCGACATTGCCCATCCGATCACACATACCGGGGCCTGTAACTCGGGAAGCAGGGGGTCCCTGGTCCACAAAGTGATGCGGTTCAGCTCGGGGGACCCCCTGCTCACTGTACAGTATTATTAAATAAATATTCATGCTGCTTCGCTACCGTAGCAGATACCCTGTAAGGTAAGGAACGAGTCTTTATTGATATGTGTGTTTTATTCATAGTGTAGATGTGCAGAGGGCCTCCGGAGCTGAACCGCTGTGGTTTTAGGTCCGGGGACACCCTGCTCCCCGAGATACAGGCCCCTTTAGGGGGTGCCGGTATCCCTCTGCTTTGTTTACATGCCGCGGTCACGTGATCGGGACCTTTAAATGCAGAGGGATACCGGCACCTCATAAAGGGGGCTGTATCTCGGGGAGCAGGGGGTCCCCCGACCTGAAACCAATGCGGTTCAGCTCCGGAGACCCCCTGCACATGTACACTATGAATAAAAGTTGTTTTAAAAATAATTTTTATTGTGCTGATGTTTGCGCCGAGAGAGCAGCGGATCTCTCTCTGCTGCAAACACAACTCGGCAGGGGACGGCTTCTCGGCAGTTTCTCACCAGGCAGCCGTCCCGCCACCGGTTACACGCCATTTCATCAAATGGTGGTGGCTAATTCATTCGCCAGGGATTCGCCCCTTACAGCATACAGACAGTTTAACTCGCCAAAAACATGGCTAATTGCTAAACTGGCGAATGCTTTTTTTCGCCGCTTACTGCATGATACCCTTAGCCTCCATATATTTTAACAGAGTGGGGCTTTAATATGAAGAATATTATAAATAACTGTTTCACTCAAAAAATCCAATACATTTTCCTAGTCAAAGGACAAATGGTGTTTGTGTCAAAGTGAAAAGGGGGGCATTTCCACATTAGCAGAAACTTTGATTCTCTAAATATATGCAGATGGTTTACAGATCATCCTAAAATACTAAGACCATTTTTACTAAGCGGTGTTATACCATAAGACATCTTCAGTGCAATTAGCTGAATGGGCTGTAAGGTGTTTTCCAGCACAGGAATATGTGGATTAGCACTGCTTAGTATGTACAATATGGCCTTACATTTTAGCAATTGCTGTGTCTACCGCATCAGGCATCAGTCCTCCAAAATAATCCCCGGGATAAACCCAGGGGATGGATATCTCATAGGGAAATACAAACAATGGCAAAAGAGATATACTGTACCTGTTGGTCATATTTATAGTTGCCCTTCCAATGTGTTAGGCTACCACTCCAGTTCATGCGCCGCGCATGCGCAACGGCGCACATTCTGGTGCTCTCCATTCCGGCCGAGCAATCTGAAGGACTTCAAATCACTCGCGACTAAGGGGGGCTGTGATGGGGGCATGGCCATGACATCATGTGGCTGGTTTGCCCTCATTGGCTGAACTACCACCGTGACGTGGCAATTGCTCGCAGGCTACGCCAAAAGAAAAAATTATTGTCTTTTAGCAGAGGAGGTTGCTCATCGCGCATTGTGCAGGTGCACGCAGGCAGCTACTGGGGCTGGCCCCATAGAGGGCTGTACCTTGTGTGTGCTGCACATGCTGTCGTGCACACAGCCCCAGCAACCGTGAACAAAGCCTTATATGTTCAGTTTTAAAAGGGTGTGGAAGCTTGTAACGTGTTTAAAAGTTATTTCAGATCTCTGGATAAGGATTGTGGGCTACCATGGCCACCAACATCTTTCCCAGGGCCCAGGACTAGAGTTTCTCATCAGGGCCCCTGTGTAAGCAGCCTTGTATGCCTCCCTCTTTCTCATACACACCTTTTCGCTCTATCAACCTTCTCTATATCCCCCTCTTTTCGCAGTCCCCCCTTCCCTTATGTATTTTTCTCACCCCTGTCTCTCACATCCCAACCCTCCTTCCCCCTATATATCCTCCCCTTTCCACACTCTCCCCATGTATTACTCTCCCCCTGTGTCTCACTCCCCCCTCCCCTCTCTCTCTCCTTCCCTCTTCCCCCTTTATCTATCACTCTGTGCCCCCTCCTTTATCCCTGAATCCCACTCCCTCAATCCTCCCTCCGCACATTCCCCCCTCACACACATGTTATCCCCCTCAAGCACAATACACGCACACAGAAAATGTTACCTTGGGGGTGGTCTCAGGCCTTCAGTTAATTGCTTTGATTGGTTAATGGTTGAATTAATTAATTATTGTGCTGGTTAGTGCTTTTATTAATTAATTGCTTTGTTGGGTAATGGTTGAATTAATTAATTGTTCTGCTGGTTAGTGCTTGTATTCATTGCATTTGTTGGTTAGTGTTTTTATTTAGTGAATTGGGGTATTTCTGTGTTTTGAAATGTTTTATTATTGTGTCTTTTGTGCATTAATGTATTATGATTAGGTGCCCATTGAGTGCTATAGTGGCTTATCATGCCCATATTATTATATGGTTAATATGTACCACTATATCAATCAATGGGTCCAGGGTGGGTATAGTGGTCCCGGGGTGGGTGGTTAGGCCTCCAGGGTGGGTAGCGGGGCAGGGTGGGTTAACCCCTTAATTACTATAGTGGTTATAAGATTGTATTTTGCTATGTATTGTTGCTGGCATCGGAGGACATGGACCTGCAGTGAGCTGACGAGGATGCCCTTCATATTGCCAGGGGTAAGTAGAACGGTTTTATTTACTTTATTTATGTTGGTTAATGTGTTTAATAATGGGCAAATAATCAATTATTCATATCTGGATAAGAGTTATTTTGCACATGAATGCACATACATGGAAATGCACATACATGGCGACCAATGAAGAACATTTTGTGCACATTAAGAGCATTTTTGTATGTGTTTGGTGGTGGGGGTGAGTATTGATTTAAATGTAGGCCATGTTTTATTTTTTGACATACAGGATTGGTACTGAAGGCCTGCGGGGACCCACGGGGACCAACTGAGGACCCCCGGACACCCATGGGGCCCACCCGAGGTCCCCCGGACACCCACGAGCACCACCTGAGGACCAATGGGGGACACCTGCGGGGAAGAACCGGGGGCCCCATAGCCGGGGGCCCCGTGGACCCGCAGGGACAACCCGAGGTCCCCAGAAACCCATGGGTACCACCCAAAGGCCCCCAGAGCCCCATGGGAACCACCGAGGGCCCACAGACACCCGTGGGATGACCCGGGGACCCCCAGACACCCACGGGGACCACCCATGAATCCTATTGGGTCCACCGGGGGACCACCTGGAGGCCTACAGAGCCTAGCAAAGACCACCCGGAGGCCCTCAGACACCCGTGGGTACCCTTCGGGTGCACTGTGGGGCCTGCGGACACCCGTCGGGGACCACCGTGGGACCCCGTCGGCCTAGGGTATTAATTGTGTGTGTAAAAAAATAAATCGTGGTTTTATGAGGGGCATGGGGGGGTGGGGGGTGTATTGGTGCTTACTACATATTTTTACATTTATATGTTATTACTAGTGTAGATGAGCAGGGGATCTCCGGAGCAGAACCGCGTTGATTTCAGGTCCGGGGACCACCTGCATCCCGAGATACAGGCCCCGTTATAGGGTGCCGGTATCTCCTGTGCATTTAAATCTCTCACATCACATGATCGGGACATCTCCATGCATAGGAGATACCGGCACCAACAACAGGGCCTGTATCTCGGGATGTAGGTGGTCCCCGGACCTGAAACCAACATGGTTCTTCTCAGGTGACCCCTGCTACAATACAGAGTAATTAAATTTAAATGTAAAAATATTTTTATTTCCGGCGAGATTTTCGCAGAGAGAGGCGGATCTCTCTGCAGCAGATTCAACACGCCAGGTGAGCCCTTTTCGGAGGGCAGGTCCTATTGCTGCCGGCAACTCACCATGTTAGGAAATGTTGCTCTCAGTGGTATTTGGACCTTTCTGCATACCGTGAGAGCAACACAGCAAAAAAATGGCGATTTCAAAACCCTGCTGATAATTTCTATCGGACTTTACTGCATGAGGCCCTTAATATGTTAGAACTGTATTCTTGACACAGACTTGTTTTGTAATTACAGAGAATCACAAGCTACAGTATAGTGTAAAGGGTAATGTTAGGTCTTTCAGTACCCAGGACAGGAACTGCAGTGCAACATATGATGATTTTTTTCATGGACAGTGTGTTTTTACCTCCATTATTCTGTCTGTCTCTCTCTTTCTCTCTCTGTTTTCTGCTTTTAGGTTACCTTTCATCCTGCTCTTGCTTCTGTACAGGGATGATGAACCTAGCTTGTTTGCTTGAGAATTCCTATTCAAGAAATGTGCACTGTGCAGAAATTTAGTAGCTAAATTTGATTTCAAGTGAACAGCGAAGCAAATTAGCAGCTGATGCAAAGAAAATGTTTCTCTTTTTTGTTTAACTCTTTCTTGTTCATATCCAAGAGACTGACTTTCCCCCCATTCTTATTCCAACATTCTTGAACAATTGCTTTATAATAGTGTGTGTATCGATTTATGAGGTTGTTTTTTTAAAGTAAATTATTAGCATGAGAATATTATACATTTGGAGTTATACTAACACCAAGATGAGCAAATGCTAATAATCATAGATGTCAATTTATGTAACACAATGAAATTATTTTTTTCAGGTCTATTACATATTATCTCACAAGTAAAAATGGTGCAAACTAATCTAGTTTTTTATTTGCACGCCCCTCCATTACACTAGAGATAAGGAAAACATGTAGAAAAAATGTCCTTATCATTGTACCTGCTGGTATAGATATATGTTGAAAATACCAGAAGGTTATGTCCTGTAGAATAACCCATGCGTCAAAACAAGTAAATATTTATTGTATATATTGTAATACTATAAAAGATGCTCAATGTAGAAAGATCGTTATAAATTTAAATATACTTTAAAAAATAGTAGTATCTGATTTGGCACTCTGTATACCTGAGAGCTCTTGAATTGTCAGAATATTAAAAAGAAAAGCGGTCACAGCTACAAGGCCAATATTCAGACAATTGAAATAGCAGTTAATATGTACACGTCATGGGTTATGTTTAATTCATCATGATGTCATATTAGGCCATGCGCCTATAAGAAAAAGGTATAAATAAAGAAGAAGGTAAGTATACAATAAATATTAGGCTTTACAGTGTCTCCCAGCACCACAGGACCATCTAATAAATATGACGTATAGTCTTATTTAATGGCTGGTAAATCAGATGTAAGATGTCAAGTCAATTGGCTATAAATGATCTTTTAGTGCCCCAAGGTGTCTTATGGAAGGAGACTGCTTTGTAAATATGTGCCAAAGCAGCTGATTGGGGCTTTTACGGACACAATTCCCCATTGAAGAGGTATATCCAATACAGTTTGGTAGCCATTGTGACGGTGAAGGGGTAACAAGGCCATAAAGAAAGGTATTATGCCTGGCTGGTTACCTCTGAACCTTGTTTCAGGTTTTAGATTGTCAGCTCTTCAGGTGTATTGTACCTGCAATGAATGTATTGTACGACATTAAAGAATGTTTGTGCTTTTGCCTTTCCAGGAGTGCTAACTAGTGGAGATTCTCAGGTTATGAGTTTAAGGGGGGACTTTGCGGTAAAAGTGTTGTCAGATTGTGTCTATGTAGACGGGGTCCAGAGTTACTGGCCACACCAAAAATGTATCCGGGAACAGAGTCAGATTCCTGGACACATGTAGACACCAAACTCCGGACAAAGTCCTCCCTGGAAAGCAGTTACGAGGCTCACCGCCAGGATGCCCTGCTTCAGCACAGACCCGAAAAGTAAAAGGGGGCATAGGGATACGCGTATCCCAGTACAGTCAGGGGTCCTTGGTTTAGGGGAGTCCCCCGCAGTTTATGACCAAAGCCTCGGACCCAGTATAGGGGTTCGGTGTGTCTCCAAACATGTATAAGGTTGCGAGAGGAAAATTATTTCTAAGTCCTGTTTCGGTACAATAGAAGCAACTCTGAAAATGAACCTAAGCATTATTTGAAGTTACTTTTTAGTAAACGTCTGTAACAGATGTTCTGGCCTGACTGACCCACCCAATCTCACATTGGCCCCTGTGGTCTAACCAGTCCCCATTACATGGTCGTGTCTGGTGGTGCACCTGTTGGCAACAGGACTCCTGAGTCTCCCGCATGATGTTATTCGGGGATTGTCAACCCAGACAGGCAGCTGAGGTAGTGTGTATGAGTCCTACCTATATCCAGTGCAGCGCCTCCACCTCATCAGGATCCCTGCGTCCGCATGGGGATGATTCTAATGAGGAACTCCTCCGTGGTGCCTTCCTCTGCAGAGTAATTCCACACTCACACAGAGGCTTATCTTTGAACAGGGCATCTTTATTGCTTGGTGGTATGGGCCAGCTGCCCCTCACAGCTAGCAGTTTAGCCGCTCATTCCTTTGCTGCACTCCATTAGGAAGGTTCCTTCTCCTCTAATAGAGTTGCTCTCCACCTCTCCCCTTAGGGATATTCACCAGCTTGCCTCTCTGCCTTAAGCTGCACAGACTCACAGCTCTTGCATCAGCCTCTGCAACACTGTTGCAGACCTCCACATGACTCTCCTGAACAGAGTCAGAACACCAACAGGACTGAACTGAACTTTAGGCGTTCTGTGTCTTATATCACCTCCAGAAAACCGACAAGCTCTGTGTCACTAAGGGTGGATACAAAGCATGTTGTCACTTCCTTTGGGACATATGACACCTCACCAGGGTTTGAGGGCAAACCTCCATGATTGTTACTGGCAACCCTGCATACTTACCAGGTTTACTGCCAGCATGAGAAAGAGATATGTACACCAATTTTACACATGGCTACACGTCTTATAGGAAGGTCTAGGAGCTCTGAAAATGAACGTGCGCGACTTTTCAGTAGATCCTAGGAGACGAGGGACTTAGAAGAATTTTGTAAGATTTTTATTAACATGGTTTATAATGGTATATATGTTTATGCACTGTATATGAACTGGGGAATTTCTTGGTTCAGAGAGACCAGATGGCCACCATGCTTGGTGCCACTGTATCTGGTTGGGTCCCGGACTTGAAAGTCTCAGAGATGTATACAACGAGAAACAAAGAAGTCCAGAGCAACATCCAATGTGACAAAAATACACAGTGGAATACCTACTGTATATATCTCTTGAAAAAGGGTTATTTAGTTAACCCTTTAGCCAAAGCGTATAAGCCTGTGAGCTACTTCAAGACATGACCAATTCGCAGGTCCTAACACTAACTGATTAAAATTCTTATTAACCTTTATAATTAAAGGAACAATGGTCCTAGCATTGAACCTGTCGCAACCAGCTGCATGAAAAGATAACCTACTTACTTGGAAAGTGGGGAGGGGAGAGCTTAAATCCTGGGAGGGAGGAGTCACTGACCTCCAAAACAGCTGAGACCCACTACACAAAGTTAACAAACACACAGATACCCAGCAAGCTCTCAGAAACCCCCCAAAATTACCACAAAAAAATATTGTGTGTGTGTGTGTGTGTGTGTGTGTGTGTGTGTGTGTGTGTGTGTGTGTGTGTGTGTGTGTGTGTGTGTGTGTGTGTGTGTGTGTGTGTGTGTGTGTGTGTGTGTGTGTGTGTGTGTGTGTGTGTGTGTGTGTCAAAAGGAGTGCTACTGGGCATGGCTAAATGTATACAACAAGAAACAAAGAAGTCCAGAGCAACATCCAATGTGACAAAAATACACAGTGAAATACCGATATATCTCTTGAAAAGGGTCATTTAGTTAACCCTTTGGCCAAAGCGTATATGCCTGCAAGGCACTTCAAGGCATGACCAATTCACAGGTCCTAACACTAACTGATTCAAATTCTTATTAACCTCTATAATGGTCCAGTAGCACTCGTTTTGACACTAATAAACATTTATATATTTTGTGGTAATTTGGGGGGGTTTCTGAGAGCTTGTGGGTATCTGTGTGTTTGTTAACTTTGGTTAGCTGGTCTCAGTTGTTTTGGAGGTCAGTGGCTCCTCCCTCCAAGGGCTTAAGCTCGCCCCTCCCCACTTTCCAAGTAAGCAGGTTTTCTTTTCATGCAGCTGGTTCAATTTCTTTCATTTCTTTAATTTCTTGGCCACTTTTCAGGGCCAAGTTCTGAAAAGAGAACTTTAATTTCTTTCTTTAATTTCTTGGCCACTTTTCAGGGCCAAGTTCTGAAAAGAGAATGTAGCGGTCGCGGCTGGAACTACAAACCGTAAAGAGTGCTAGGATGTTTGGTAGTCGCGCCCGATCAAGGGATTTCTGCATCTCCAAAGTGGAAAGAGTGGTGGCATCAGGAACTGCATGCCAGGTTCAGTTCAAGGACTTTTCGGGCTTAGTCCCAGTCATCTAAAGGCTTGTAAAGACTTTGTTTTCTGTGCTATTTCAACTAGGAAAGGTTAGTTTTGTAGCCCAGACCCCCAGTAAGTGTGTTTTCCTCTATTTAATTGTAATCCACTATGCATCTGTTTCAATGGAATAAATGACATTTTGTTTTACTCCCCGGTAAAAAGGTGTAAATGTCTGGTCTCCTGTGACAGCCATTATAACTCATTTCTATTCAAGTCAATGGCTGTTAATGAGCAATTATGGCATTTCCCAGTAATATACCCTTATACTGCATAGGCCTTTAAAATTCCTGTTAAGTCTATCACAAATGCTACAAGAATTATGCCTCTTGTCAAAAAAAACTCCAGGGATTATCTGCAGTCTCATAAAGCTTCTTATTATACCACTATTACCTGTAATAGTTTTCGTAATTGTTGTGCCTCACATCACAGAGAGTAAGTATTAACACTCAACTAGTTCTCTGTAGAGGCTGCTGATTACATGTATTTGCTGACAGTACACTGTTTACTACTGTATTTGGGTGAAGAATGACTGATTGATGTGCTGTGTTGCCTGCATTCATCATTTATTTTTTTCATATCTCAGTTTCTTACTGAGTAAATGTGTGCGTACTGTTGGCAAACATTTGCAAATTTTTCTGGGGGTTTTTTGTGGGAAAATTGTACACTTCACACAAACAATGTTACAGGTCACATAACCCTAATGTGTAGGACAAATGGAAAACAAATCCCCTGAATAGTGCTTCCAATACAAAAGAATGTGGGATAACTGTATAAAGTAAAAGTCCAGAACCATAAACTGTATAACTATAATGGTGACTATAATCCATCCATAATGACCAATCATGTGTGTATGTATAATGTCCGGCTCACCTGATATGTCACACTGGAACAAACCGACATACACTGGCGACACACTTTATTCGAGCTCGGCTAGTCCCACGAATTCGGGTATACCCGGGTGTATTGAGGTTTGTGACTGTTTTCTGCCCGAGTGCATTGAGTTATTTTCCAGGCAGGGATTGAAGCATTTTATTCCCGCTGGCTGCAATACTGCACAGTATATATATATACTGCATTACAATTCATGAATTTATGCCATCTGGTAGACACGCGAAGCATTGCAGCCTATTAAATCCTAATCATTATCATTTAACAGATTAGCCGCCCATCAGCCAGGCATGAACCCAGGCTGGCAAGGCAAATGCAATGGGGCTTGTCAGAGGTGAGGAGCGGCGCATTCCAGGTATCTGCCAGGTACATACTGGGTATTTGCTCGAATAAAGTGTGTCGCAGCAGTATGTGAGACTGAAGCCGAGCAACCTAAGGATAAGTCCCGTAACCACAGAACTTACCCTGCAAAGGTGCCCAGATCTCTTCCCGTCAGTCCGTGTAAACACACTGGCTATCGGAGGAAAGTCCTGTTGCAGTCGGATGAGATAAAAAAAAAACTCACAATTCTGTAGTCTGTCTGGGTCCCGGCAATGACGAGCTTCAGTCCAAGAGGAAAAAAAGCAAAAATAGGGTGAAGGCTGAGCACAGCAATGAATTTAGGACTGGAGACAGGTACTACTAAAAAAATATTTATTGTGCATAATAGCAAAAATAGACAAGAGGGTCCTCTGATGCATAGGCACTTTATCAACTCTTTGAGGACCCCCTTGTCTATTTTTGCTATTATGCACAATAAATAAATTTTTACTAGTACCTGCCTCCAGCCCTATTTTCATTGCTGTGCTCAGCCTTTACCCTATTTTTGCTATTAACCCTAAAGTGTAGGTTACATAGGCCATGCAACCTAGCTTAAAATAAAGTAAATTGTCAAAAACAGCAAATTTTAATTTTTGTGAAGTATCGCAAAACAAATTTGACAAATGAAACCTGAACAGTTTGTGCCTCACTGTTACTGAGTTTTGCTACATAGACAAATATAGTATTTCTGGTTATCATCTAATCAAAGTGCCATTCAAAAAAATGCAATTGCTGGAGAACATTGTTCTGTGAACAATGATGTAAACATCTTTAGTACGTGTTTTGAAACGGATAATACTATATTTACACTATGTTAAATGTATAGAAAGTTTGATATTGTTTCAGATAGACCAATTTTTCTTCATAAAGTGAGACTTTAGCGTTGTAAAAATAAAAATCGTGATTTCATTACACTTTTAAGCTGACAAAGGGTGGGATTATCCCCTCCCCCTAAATACATTGTATTTTTTATTTACTTAAAAATAATATAACTAATATAATACTTTTATAATTATAAAAATAGTTTACCTCGTGACTATCATTGCAATGTTTATGTAATTTTGTATTTTTAGCATATAATTTTCCAACATAATGATCAATGTATTGTGACAAAAAAGAGTGTGATAGTCACGCGTATATAAAGTGTGAACTATGAAAAGCTGACAACACAATCAATCACAAAGAATGTGTATTAAGTGCTCGAATACCAAAGTAAATAAATATCAATGTGATATAAAAGTAACAAAAAAGGAAAAATTTATGTTCAATAATTATATAAGTGAAAAATTGCAGCTCAACCCTATGAAGAATGTTCCAATCCTCCTCTGTAGATGAGTATAATGAAAAAATTGGGGAGGGCAGGTACCAGCATATGAGAAAAGAAAACATAAAGACACTACATAGCACATATGCTTCAACCGGGTCTGAAAAGTGTGAAATTCTGTAGACTGGGGACTCACATTTCCTTAAGGTAAAAACAGCATATCTCACGTCAAATTGTGGCTCAGAATCAGAAAACCTCGCTTCCTGATTTTCATGCTGGTAGTCACAGTCTGTATTTTCTTAATGATTAGGTGGTGTGATGCTCTCAATAAAACAGAAACATAACCTTGTGCAAACTGTAAGTACTAAGTATGCTGTATTGATACAAACAGAATGTGCACTTAAATAAAAATCATAAAAACAGGCACATAAAACTAAAGATGAGTGGCGTCTGATGCTTTTATCGCTCCGCTTGATGCCGGCGTCTCCTCGTCCACTGCACTTCCGGTGACGCATCTCCTTACTTCCGGCGCGATCAGCATCTATGGATGAGGGTGGGATACTAACCGGCTTACACTGTTTGCCAATGTAAACCTGATTTTTAACAAATGAATAAAGATATAAATATAGATAAGCAGCGCAACCATAAATTCAAATATCCTATATAAATACAATATAATATAATACAAGGGAGGTGCTCACCAATAATTACTTCATTATCTGTCCCTAAAATGCAGCCAGAAGTTCCTCAACTCCACAGGCGCTGAGTAGAAATCATATCAGAACAGAATGACCTAGGTGCAGAACAAAAGACAAAAAAGAAGAAAACAAACATAGGGTAGTACTGTATGTCTGTGCAGTTACAAAGATTGGATCTGGGATTAGTAACACCCTCACATTTTATAGAGTGAGGTAATGCATGTATGCAAACAATTGTTGGAACTGGAATCAGAGTTATTCTGTGCAAGCCCACTCCAGGACTTTCTGCACTGCAGCTTGGTCTGGTATCCTCCGAGCACTCAAAGATGGGTTAGAATTAGAATGAAGTGGAGACAACACATATGTGTAGTTCCTTATTTAATAAAAAATATATAAAACATGTACAAGTTGAGTTAATTACTCATACATATAGTCAGCGACTTTGCGTACCCAGGAGGAGAGAATATAACCTAAGAGAACGGGTCTCTCACTCCCATCTCGCTTGACATCTCACCCGGCACTCTTGCGCTTATAACTCTCTGTCCCTAGCTGGCTTCTCCTTGCCTTTCACTCCATCTCCACTAACGCGTCACGTGACGTCACTCACTCTCTTCTCGCGGGACTTTGGATTTTTAATGATCAGGCTGGGGATTGAGCTTCACTGTGCTCACGGAGTCTCTGAGTGTCAAAGCTAGGGTGTGTGTTTTTCCAGGAGAGGAATCCTAGCTTTGACACTGAGACTCCAAAGGGAGTCACATGGTACTTGAGCCAATCAGATTGGGGATTTAGTTCCCACGCTCTGATTGGCTCAAGTACTATGTGACTCCATTTGGATGACGTCACATCTTTTCTCCACCAAACCTCTGTCACATGGTCTACTACAGCCAATCAGCTTGGGGATTTAGTTTGAATGGGACTGCAGGGACCCCCCACTGTGTTAATCCGATGGGCCATGAAGAATCTCACAGAAATGAGGAGGCAATGTTGAGGCATTTACTGTGAGACTGCCCCAGAATCTATCAGAATATCCCAGGTAGGCATTCTAAAACTGGTGGCTGCATCTGTATATAATATTAGTATATAATAATACTAAAGTGATTACAAAAAACCTTATAAATAAAGGACTAGGCTGCCTGGAAAAAATGACCGATACAGATCAAAAAATACTAAACAGAAAAATACATATAACCGGCGCCTATAATAATATAAAACCCATAAATCACAAGTGGTGAACTCTGACCAAATAAAAGTCCAGTCCTTGATATCCAATCAGTGTCCGGGGTAGAACTTGAATGAAGTCTTACAGCACATACAAACAAACACAAAGAGCAATCATAGTGTAACACTAACAAACATAGCACTACGGACAAACCAAAAATACCTATACACTAAACACAAACAAAGAATAACTAAATAACTGTTTCAATTTAATAGTAAAAGTTATGTTAAAATAATTATTACTTAAAAAGACAAACAATTGCCTACAGGACAAAAGAACATTGGCTGCGGAAGTCCCATCCAGTAGGAGTAAAATTTAAATCCTACTCACGACAGGGCAGATGTAAAACAGCTTATCAGCAACTCCTCCTCTCTTTCCTCGTGTCAGACCTCTGAGGAGACTCCACTGAATCCTTTCCGGAGCTCAGACGCTGCTGTAATGCTCACCACTGCTCCGATCACAGATCCGCTGATCACATGGCAGTCAAGTGACGTCACTAGTAAGCACATTGGCACCGAAAGTCTTAGCAGCTATCGATACTCCCGGCACTTCGCCGGAAGAACTCCCCTGGCCAAACTTAGCTCAATATGGGGATTTGTATATGCAATAGCAGTACCAATGCTCACATTAGTCAAAATACCACCCTACGCGTTTCGTGACGCTAATCACTTCGTCAGGGGCATGATGGGTATTTCAATATACTCATATATATACTCATATGACTAATTATAAAACAATAATTAAATAATTGCATAATTGCACTTATAATAAAAAACAGTAGAAGTTATTCGTAATACTAAACACATAATATTATGTACATACTCAAAACTTATAATAAATGACAAAACCAAAAAACTAAATATACAGCTCACTAGAGTAATTGAATAATTGTAATAATGAATGTGCCCTTGAACGCTTAGTGAGACGTTGGGTGCAACTGATGAGCTGATAATAGTGGACTAACAAAGATTAGAGAGTGGAAGCATATTAGTGCCTCAACTCTCCAACTAGTAGCTCATTTGTCAAAAGCACTGTGATGGGAGCTTTGTGACAGGCAATTAATAATACACCAAAATATATATATATATATATAACTGGGTTGAACTGGGATGAGACTTAGATATGATAAAATATAATTTATTCCTTGATAAAGGTGAACACACAAGATATACAAATAACAGGCAAAATATGGACACTTACTTAAAGTTTAGGACAAGAAGGCCATCAGGATACAGGATGGCCATTTCTTCCATAATTCAGTTGACATCACAGCAAGACAGGCAGGTCATGAAGACACATGAAGGACATCAAAGACCTCTGGCATGAAGACCATACATGAAGACATTTGAGTAAGGGGTGACTCTGACTTAAATACCATGTCAAACTCATCTCTTAACCCTAGATGCCGAAAAGGTTAGAAAAAGTCTTTGAAGCAGATTTTGGGCTTCCATTGTTTATTTATTTATAAAATATTTTACCAGGAAGTAATACATTGAGAGTTACCTCTCGTTTTGAAGTATGTCCTGGGCAAAGAGTAAAACAAATAGTACATGGTTACAAGTACAGTTACATAAATGAACAGGGTATACATTATATACAAGACATTGCGTGCACAGTTAAAGAAAAGGTATATTATGAGCGTATGAAACAGTTACAGACCAGGTTAAAATGTGAGACAGCCTTAGATTTGAAAGAACTTAAACTGGTGGTGGATGTGAGAGTCTCTGGTAGGTTGTTCCAGTTTTGGGATGCACGGTAGGAGAAGGAGGAACGTCCGGATACTTTGTTGAGCCTTGGGACCATGAATAGTCTTTTGGAGTCTGATCTCAGGTGATAAGTGCTGCAGGTGGTAGGGGTGAGGAGCTTGTTCAGGTTGCTGGGTAGCTTGCCCATGAAGAATTTAAAGGCAAGACAGGAAAGGTGAACTTTGCGCCTAGACTCTAGTGTTTACCAATCTAGTTCTTTGAGCATTTCGCAGTGATGTGTATAAGTAAAATATTAAAAATAAGCAAAATATCGTCTATAAAGCAGAGCCGAGTATCTCATTGTTTACATGTCACACGTCACGCGACGTGGATGCAATAAAAATGTCGGCGACACTGGCACCCGATGCCCTATACCGGGGCTTGTAGCTCTGGAAGCAGTGGGTCCCCGAGGCTAAAATCAATGCGGTTCAGCTCAGGAGACCCCCTGCTCCCTCACACTATTAAAAAAAAATACATTAAAGCAGCTTCATTACCGTAGCGGCTATTCGCTAAGGCAATGAAGGTTTTATGGCACAATAGCATGTTTATTGGGGACAATTGCCCCCAATAAACATTGCAATACACAATACACACACCCGCACATGATTAATAAAAATGACATTAATGCAGCTTCATTACCATAGCGGAGAGCCGCTACGGTAATGAATTATAGTTTATTGATATGTGTGTTTTGAGGCTTGTGTAGATGTGCGAGGGGTCTCCGGAGCAGAACCGCGTTGGTTTGAGGTCCAGGGACCCCCTGCTTCCCGAGATACAGGCCACGTTATGGGGTGCCGGTACCCCTCTGCTTTGTTAACATCCCACGGTCATGTGATCAGAATATTTAAAAGCAGAGGGGTACCGGCACCCATAACGGGGCCAATATCTCAGGAAGCAGGGGGTCCCCGGACCTGAAACTAACGCGGTTCAGCTCCGGAGATCCCCTGCACATCTACACTATGAATAAAATTTTATTTAAAAATATTTTTTTTCCAGCGAGATTTGCGCAGAGAGAGGCGGATCTCTCTGCTGCAGGCGGATCTCGCCAAGGAAACCCTTGTCGGCAGGCAGACTGTCTCGCCACTGGCTACTCGCCATTTAGAAAAATGTTGCTCTCGCAGGTATTCGGGCGTTCCTGCATACTATGAGAGCAACTCACCAAAAACATGACGAGTTCAAACCCCTGCCGAAAGTGCTTTTTCGGCGCTTACTGCATAGACCCCATAGAGGTAATATCTCCTGGAGTTAGATATGGACAATGTCTTTATAAATAAAGAGTGAATATAAATGGTATAATCACTTCAAGATTTCTCACGACCATGTTGTTTAGGTATCCGGAGGTAGCATGCACCCGGCTTGTACTCAAATGCTGCAAGTAAAATCCCAAGGGGGAAAGAATGAGCAGGTGCACTTCTGAAATAAAGCAATGGAGCCTCAAAAAATTGTTAAATATATTTATTGGGGCAACAGCAACATAATAAAAATAAGGAGAACATGCAGAGATAAACTCTGACATGTTTCGCACATACAGCCGCGGCCGCTTTTATTTTAACACTTCTCGGTTATTTTCCTGTGACTTTTTCAGAATGCCATGCGCTTGACCGCGTTCATGCCACATTCATGCCGTATTCATGCCGCATTCATGCCGGCCGTCACCTGCGCTTGATCTGTTTAATGATAATGGTTCGGATTTAATTTGATGCAATTCTTCGCGTATCCACCAGGTGGCAGATTTTCAGAAATTGTAATGAATTCTAATGTGTACACTACAGTACTGTACATGTGCTTCAGTAATGTGTCGACTTGCAGGTGTTTAAAAAATACCACAGTGGTCCATTGTGAATTGACCTTGGTATTGAAGAATTTACAATACTGTATCAATTTAGGCGTTTCATATTAAAAACTCAATGCACAGTGTCTGGTGTTCTATTGTCCAGAGAGTTCCGAGATGAGTACAATGCCGCAGTACGTGTTCAAAAAGCCCGACATAACGTACGCTTATTTAATATGGTCCGCAATTAATGCAGCAAATGATAAGATGGCCACAGTTGGTCAAATATATCAATATTTTATCGAAAATTATGACTTTTACAAATTTTCACCAGATGCTCGTGTGTGTAAGCGTGCAATAAGGAAAACGTTATGTATCGATACGTGTTTTTTTCGTATTGATACCGCACCCGGAGTTAATGGAGGGTACTGGTGTGTTGTGCCAGATTTTTCCAGTATCTTTGATCATGGAGATTTCAAAAGGCGAAAGGTCATGGTAAAACCAACTAAGAATCGTCAGTCCCAGGCAAGCAATGCGCCAGCGCCAACGCCAGCACCGGCTTCCAATAACGGTCCGACCGTCAGTGAAAACCTGCTGACCGGCAACCCTTGCTGTCTGTCCCCGCCTGGATACCTGCAGCCTCAGCAGGATTTCACGTACAGATACCAGCAAGCTTGCATGTACCAAAAAGATTTCCAGCTTCATCAGCTGTCAACTACAGGTGTAGCAGGCCCGCTGTCACCTGTTAACTACGTGTATAATCAAGAATACAGGACTGGTGGCAGTGGCTCGGCACCAACCGATTGGCAAAGTCTATGGTGAGTACAGCTGCCGTATTTTATTCTTTTTTTGAAATATCAATATCAATGCACAGTCAAGCGATTCTCTTGTAATCAATCGCTTTGCTTATGGTTATTTAGTTCTATTATTTTAGTCACAATTCGCGAAAATGTAGTCCAGCAATATCATTGGCTGAGCAGCTTTTACAGTAGATACTGAACAATTGGTGGACAGCTAGGCGCCTACTGTATGTCTCATTCGGACCTTGTTGAAATGCATACTGTATGCGTGTCATCACAGCTAGGCGCATGCGTGTATGTGAACAAGAGACTCCCCCCCGAGAAAATTATTGTTGGGACTGACCGAGGGGACTGTGGGGACTGACTGTGGGAACTTCTTTAGGGGACTGACTCATTTGAACCAACCATTACAGTAATACTTTTATTTTTCCCCAGAAAAGAAACTTTGTCAACAAGCAGAGAACGGCAAATGGAGGGATTTCGATGAATAATGTCGCTTTTTGTAACGATGCTTGCACATTGCTGAATCTGATTTAAAAATCCACGTACCAGAGGCAACAATCTAGTGGCAGTGCCATTTTTATGCATCAGGATAGAATAACTGTGAGCTTTATAGAAAACCTGTAACAGTGCAGTATGCTGTTTTTTTCATACAGTATACAATAGTTTTTTACATACTGTACTGTATAATAAACCCCAAAAATAAAAAGTATGCATTTATTGTACATGTATTACAGTATGTGTATTCTATACCCGTTCAGTATGTATTGTTTTAATACTGTTTTGATGCAATGCGCATGCCTACAGTATACAGTACAGTACTGTACAGTATGCCTCATGGAACCTTGTTGAAACGCAAAATTCTTGTGTTTACTACTGTACATTAATTAACCAACCATTACTTACTGTACAGAAACACTGTATTTTGTAATAAAAGGAGACACAATGAAACAATTTAAAACAATCTACATTATTTTTATTGGAGTACAGTAAGTCAAAACATTCACAGGTGTATGGTGTAAGTAAAAACATTTATTTATTAATACAATTTAAAACAATCTACATTATTTGTATTGGAGTACAGTAAGTCAAAACATTCACAGGTGTATGGTGTAGGTAAAAACATTTATTTATAAATTCAATTTAAAACAATCAACATTATTTTTATTGGAGTACAGTAAGTCAAAACATTCATAGGTGTATGGTGTACTGTAAGTAAAAACATTTATTTATTAATACAATTTAAAACAATCTACATTATTTTTATTGGAGTACAGTAAGTCAAAACATTCACAGGTGTATGGTGTAAGTAAAAACATTTATTTCTTAATACAATTTAAAACAATCTACATTATTTTTATTGGAGTACAGTACGTCAAAAATGAATCAACATTTGAACAGATGACCAATCACGCATCGAATTCGATCCCCACCAGTCTGTCCTTCCAGGGACGATCAGTGAAAAAAACCTTATAACAGCGCTCTAAAGGAGACTCTACTCCCCTGTACCTGCCCACACTCGAGGTCCCCTCTATTCGGTGAAGTTTGAAAGCGCCGCGATACCGGAAGTGAATTGCCGAGAACCGGAAGTGACGTGACGGGAGATCCGTGCGGAGGGGTGAGAGTTTGGAAGCAGCGTTCGCTTTTCCTATGTGCCTACTATATGGTTTTATTGATGTAAGCGTACATCTTTATGATTTTAGAGATTAAATTGTTATACTTTTATTGGTACACACTATGTTTGGCTTTTTAGTTTCCCCACACATGGTTGGTTGTCTCCCATCCTGAGTGACATGCAGTCACAGTGAGTGAATCTATCCCCAAGACTACAAAGTACAGAAAGAGGTTACAGATACCCACCTATCTCACCACCACTGCCTACCTGAGTTTGGGCTACATGCGTGATTTTTTCAGAAGAAATGTGAGTCCTGATTTTATAGAAGTCTGCAGAAATCGAAATATCCCTTTAAGACATTGTTGCACTATTTTGTGTCTTTTTTCATTTCACATACCACCATTGATTGAGTTGCGCTCCCCTTCAACTTCCACACCTTCCAGGGACGATGCCTTGTATGCCGCAAAATGTCATTTATGGAGTCTCTCACCATTTTCATTAAATGATCTGTAATGGAATGATAGCACCGCAATTCCTCCACAATAGTCTTTCTTAAATTTTCAGTAAGAGCTTTTTGACGCGATTCCCTTCGTAATTGACTTTGTGGGCCCACTGTAAGTACAACTCGTAGCTCACGTGGTGCTTGAAAATGTACATGGCATGTTTCTGGGCTATACCACCACTTGCAAACCTATACTTCTCCCTGAGTTGCCGGGACAGGTCGTGCAAGATGTTGTCAGGCACCGTCTCAATGCAGGCGTGTGTGGGTGGGATTCTGGTAGCGGGTGTGCTTCTGGGAGCGGGTGCGCTTGTGGAAGCGGGCGAGGGTAGGTGGTCTGGGAGGATGCTTTCCTCCTGTCTTAGTCGCCTTGTCTGTGTTGTCTCCTGGCGTGGTCTTGACAGTGTTCTCATGTCATCCTCGTCAACGGCATACATGAACACATATTGTTCTGATGGAGGGGGTGCATTTGGTGATGGAAGGTTGAAGGTCCAATCCATCCCATCCATGCCACCCTCCTGCTCCTGCAGTCGACATACAGGGGCAGGAACTCCAAACAAATTATGTATCCCCGCTATGTCAGTCTCTATCTTCTCCATGCGCTTATCCATTTTCTCCATCTGCTTATCCATCTGCTTCATTCATTGATCCATATTTAGCATGCTCTCTAAAAGAAGATCTATCTTTACTAGCATACCAGAGTTCTAAGGGATATTGACACTTAACCCATTCAGCATGCGGTCTAATGAGCTGGATGTTGTGAATGGGGTGCTGTGGACATCTGAGTGGATGGGTGCTGGAGCGGATGAGATAGGGGTTCTCTGGAGAGAAGCGGTAACATGGAGTGCAAGAGAAGGTGTCCCTGGGGTTTCCATGGAGAGAAGCAGCAGCGTGGAGTGCAGGAGAAGGTGTCCTGGGGGTTCCCTAGAGAGAAGCGGCAGTGTGGAGTGGAGGAGAAGGTGTCCTGGGGGTTCCATGGAGAGAAGCGGCAGCATCGTCGAGGAGTGCAGGAGAAGGTGAAATGTGGGTTCCTGGGAGAGCAGCGGCAGCGTGGAGGTCAGCAGGAGGTTTCCCAGGGGTTTTCCCTGGAGAGAAGCGGCAGCGTCGTCGAGGAGTGCAGGAGAAGGTGAAATGTGGGTTCCTGGGAGAGCAGCGGCAGCGTGGTCGAGGAGTGCAGGAGAAGGTGAAATGTGGGTTCCCGGGAGAGCAGCGGCAGTGTCATTGAGGAGTGCAGGAGAAGGTGAAATGTGGGTTCCTGGGAGAGCAGCGGCAGCGTGGAGTGCTGGAGAAGGTGTCCTGGGGGTTCCATGGAGAGAAGCGGCAGCATCGTCGAGGAGTGCAGGAGAAGGTGAAATGTGGGTTCCTGGGAGAGCAGCGGCAGCGTCGTTGAGGAGTGCAGGAGAAGGTGAAATGTGGGTTCCCGGGAGAGCAGCGGCAGCGGGGTCGAGGAGTGCAGGAGAAGGTGAAATGTGGGTTCCTGGGAGAGCAGCGGCAGCGTCGTTGAGGAGTGCAGGAGAAGGTGAAATGTGGGTTCCCGGGAGAGCAGCGGCAGCGTCAATGGGTGGCTCCCATTTGTTTTGCTTTAATGATATATCAGCCAATTTCTTCTTGACATAATAGTAATGAGGTGAAGGTGGTAAAAGTGGGCGTACTCTAATGTGCACTACAAAATTTTTTCACGTGCATGGCCACGAGGTGCAGATGTTAAAAGTGGGTGTACTGTAATGAGACCCATTAACGTATAAATACACCATCCATTTTGTTGATTCACTGCACATTGAATACACATCGACTACACATCGAATATACATTCTTGTGCTTGTATTTCTTTCTAAACGCTGGTTAAAAGGATTTCTAAGGATCTTAGCATGAGAATAAAGGAGATGTACATGAGAGGACAATGAATTTCAGATATTCAACGCTGGTTAAGTACTTCTGGCCTCGTTGTACCAGCAGCCACCGGGAGCTATCATGCCCACGATAAGACCAAAAAATTCATGAAGACACCAACGGTAACTACCACGTAAGTAAAGTATTTTGAATATGTTTAATTACCGTGCAGTACTGCAATAGCACTTTTATTGGTTAGATGGCTTATTGTTTTTAACAGAACGATTATTAGATATACTGTACTGTACATTTTGTTTTTGTGTTGCTGTCACGGTAGCTTTCAGGGTTATAATAAATACACCAGGTTACAATAATAACCTCTCTTATCTCTGGGTTGAATTGAATAAGATGTGCGGAATAATAAAGAGGTTTTATTCCTTAAAGATAGATGGACACACAATATATACAAATAACAGAAAAGATATTAATCACTTACATGGGAAGGGGCCAAGATGAAGCAATCCGCAGACTGGCAATTCATCTAACAGGATACAGTTCAGGATACAACAGGAACAACCACAACCAACAACTTGAAATAGAGCTGACACTCTCTTTTATGGAGTTCTGCTCCTATTCCCTACCATTGGGATTCAGGCATTGGAGAACAATTACCTGGGTCGAATTACCTTGTGCCAACTCACATGGGAAGCAAGCTAGTACCTGCCCACAGGGGGTTGGCATTCCTCTGGTCAGAGATCAATTTCCCTAGCCCCACTCGAAAAACACCTCTAAGTCTGGCACCTCTAAGTCTGCCAAATGGGGATCTGGACAGGGAAATTCTGACTTTTAGTGTGACTTAAAGCACCTCACTCACGTACCCATGTCCTGCTCTTCTCCGCCCTAGAATACTTAATTAGGGTGGGGGAGCCTTTGTTCAGTGGGTTTCCCTCAGATATCCTGACACCCTGTGGCCATTAACATTCCTTCTGGGCCAGTGGCTTTCGCAGGCTTTGGGTTATCAGGGATACAGAGTAACATTTTAATATCATACATATATTAAAATAATCCGTTCTGTGGGTCTGAGTGGGCTGAAATTTGCTAGGTCCTCATGCCGCAGGACACTCGCCATAGTGGCCAAATTTCAGCCTTCCACGACACCCAGAACTGGAGATAATAAAAACAAGTTAAAACCTTTCATGAACTTTAATGCAGGATTCTCTGCCACAGGCTAAAAGAAATCACTGCCTTTCACTCTTTCCATTAGATTCAATGGGCTCTGCCGCCACAGGCTTTTAATGGAGCAACTCCGCCATTAGAATCAATGGAGACTCCGCCGCTAAAGGCTATGAGAAATCTCAGCGGCTCACTCCTCCATTGGAATCAATAGGGCCGGCGCCGCCAGAGGGAATGCACGGACCGGCGTCGCCACAGGATTCAATGGAGCCTCCGCCACTATTGAAGTCAATGAGCAAACCACACTTTTCACAGTTAACCTTACTCTGTTTGGTTGATGGGACAGGGCTGGAAATTGCCATTCAATCATGCCAGAGCTGTGACTGCATGGTGGCCAAATCCCTGTCCTCTAGCCCTCACCGAACTGGAGATAGGAGTATCAGATTTATACAGTTTTTCACTTAGCCTTTTTAACCTAGCGGCTTTTTCCTCTGCCATTGTGGTCAATGGCAGGACCCTCATGGCGGGCGTGAACCTTTCTTGATGCCATTGACTGTCAGACCCGGTTGGGGTCGAGTGAGGGGTTCCCCTTAAGCAAGGGGCAAAAAGTATTAGCCAGCTACCTGCCCTAGAACAGGAGCAACAATTTTAATGAGTTTGAACTTGGCCGTGACCAAGTTCCTATGGCACTTGAGTGATCAAAGGTCCTTTCATAGACATTGTATCCGCTTTCGAGGTTTGCGGTTTGGCCGGCAGCCAACTCGTCCTGCTGAGAGCGGATCGAGGAATCCTCATTGAAATCTATTACTCCATTCATTTCAATGGAGAAGCTCCGCTCCTCCTCTCGGGCGCCACCTGCTGGTCTTCTCTGATATCGGGCCAAAACCTCTGAAATCTCCATAGGGGTGTATGGAGCTCCAATGGCGACCTATGGGACAGGCTGCAAATGGAGACTGAAAAGGCGGGAATGGGAACAAAGGGCCATAAATATGTAAACACAATTAACCCTTCCCCTCCCGACCTGATCCCAGTGTAACCTGCGTGTTGCAACCCTCTAAATGTGGGAACAGGATAAACCAGGGGAATACATTTGGGTTGGGAAGCAGGGGAACATGAATATTATAGGTACATTTCTGGTTAACCCCTCACTTCCCAGACGGTTGAAGGGGGTACCTAATGGGGGTGACCCCTTTATTACTGGCTTGGCACCCCTCGACCGTCACAGTTGCACCTCCTTCCTCAATTATCATAATTACATTCTTACATTATTATAATCAATTCTATTTCTACAGTATTTCAAAGTGAGTTGCACCTCTTTCCTTAATTATCACTCACTTCATTATTACTCATTATGACTCACGCACTCACAACCCCCCATTTCAGTACACAGTTTACTGTTTACTGTAAACTGTATGACAGACACACACATATAATATTATAATTATTATCGCTGTATATTTATAGTACTATATTATATATATATATATTATTGTTATCGCTGTATATTTATATAACTATATTACTATATATATATATATTCTTTATATCGCTGTATATTTATATAACTATATTATATATCTATCTATAATTATTGTTATCGCTGTATATTTATATAACTATATTACTGTATATATATATATATATATATATATATATATATTATTATTTATATCGCTGTATATTTATATAACTACAGTATACAGTATTATATATATTTAGCCATACTGTAGGCCTGCGCATAAATTATGTACTGTACTTGTGGCCTACTGTAACTTATTATTGTTTTTCCTTTACTCTGTAGGGAGACAACTCTTCTGGTTGACAAAATAAGTGAAGAGAATGATGAGAACAGTGCCACAAGGGTCAAAGACACTCTGCAGAAAAATCACAATATATCCGTATCAGAGACCAGCTTCAAGAAGATGAGGCACAGAATTGGATGGAAATATGGACGTGTGAGGTTAGTACTGGACAGTACAGGAGGTACGTGTGGTTTAAGAAACTGTACTGTACCTATAAAATTATTCCTTGTCATTACAGAGCGTACCCTATGATAAGGGACGTAAACAAGATCAAGAGAGTGGTCCAGGCACAGGCATGGATCGACAGTGACGAAACTTTTCAGAATTGCATCTTTACTGACGAGTCTACTGTATCTCTGGAGAGATTTGCCACATTTGCATTCCACAAAAAAGGACGCATATCTATGAAGCCGCGTCCAAAACACCCCATGAAGATGCATGTGTGGGGTGCCATCTCTAGGCGTGGACCAGGATGCATCGTCATCTTTGATGGTAAAATAATGCACAAAGTCACATGCTGTAGCCTTATGCACTGTACTGTACTACTGTAGTGTGCATTATTTTGAGCACTTTTCTTTTCTTGTTACAGGAATCATGAATAAAGTTTTTTTCATGAGAAAATAGTGCCAGAGATTGTGGAATACATCACAAATGAATTCCCAGATGGTCACCGTTTCTACCAGGACAACAATCCCAAACACACCTCGTCACCTGCGCATGTTCTTGCCTGCGGTATCAACTGGGTGAAGACGCCAGCAGAGTAAGTATGGTAAACGTGTCTCATTTTTTCCCACTGTTTACTGTGTATCTCTTTAACTAATTCTCCTTTTTTTCCCCCTCCAATGACAGATCGCCAGACTTCAATCCTATCGAAATGGTCTGGCATCAGCTGAAGGATCATATCCGAAAAGTGGTGAAACCCTCAAAAAAAGCATACTGAGTTTTTGGAACAATGTACTCACCGTCGAACGATGTAATAAATATATCGACCATATTGTGACTGTTTTGCCCATTGTGATACAGTGTAATGGGCATGCATCAGGAAGGTAGTATGGTACAGTACTGTACTGTAGTATGGTAAGTACAGGCACACCAAGTACAGTATGATACAGGTAAGTATGGCACAGATTGTTTTACAGTATGCACTTAACTGCACTCATTTTTTCTTTTCAGAGAGAGCTGCACTACCAATCTTGTTACAAAGTATTTTACAGTAGTTATAATGTATAATGAGTTCCAGTATACAGTAGTTTGACATTAGTAACTGCATAGTCCAATATGGAGTAGTTATACTGTACACAATGCCATTATATGCACTTATGTGCAGTAAATTTTTCTTTTAAGAGAGCTGCACTACCAATCTCGTTAAAAAGTATTTTACAGTAGTTATACAGTAGTTATAATGTATAATGAGTTCCAGCATACAGTAGTTTGACAGTAGTAACTGCATAGTCCAATATGGAGAAGTTATTCTGTACACAATGCCATTATATGTACTTAACTGCACTAATTGTTTCTTTCCTTTTCAGGGAGATCTGCACTAAAAAAGGACGGGCCGGGTGAGGGGGGTATCATGTGTAAATTGTGTGAACTGTGTGTATAGTGTATCTACAGTCATGATTTACACACAAAAAAACCCTCTCTCAATCAACTACAGAATGCAATGTGGCCAAGACGAAGAAGAGAAAGACTGAAAATTTGTATTATTGTATGTATTGTATGTCTTTATTTATATAGCGCCAAAAGTGTACTCAGCGCTTCACAAAGAATACAGTACAGGGAATTATAATACAATAAGTGCAGCAAAAATCAGACAATAGGAAAGGAAATCCCTGCCCCGAAGAGCTTACAATCTAAGAGGTTTGTGGGGAAACATACAGAGAGAGCAGGTGAGGGAATAAGTGCTGTAGATGGGTGTGCTTGGCCACAATGGGTGGTATAAGTGACTGTGGGACAGTATTACTGTTTTTATTATTATAAATTTGCATTATTCATGATTATTTGTATTTTTCATTCTTCCATGATTATTCACCGGCCCTTAATTTTCAACTGACAGAAGAACTACAGTACGTTTACAAAGAAGATAAAGACTGAAATTTGTATTATTCATGATAATTTGTATTTTTTATTCCTGATAAAATAAAATAAATATTTCTTTACATTCACGATAATCATAATCATTGAAACACCCCCCACCCCTCACGTTGTAAGGCTTGTGTGTGAAGTGGTGGTGTGGGGGGAGTGGTTGAAGGGCCGAGAAGGGCTAATCAGATTAACATATTAAATTCGGGAAGGGATTATCACATTTGTGAGAGGTGTCGATAAGAAATTGAAATCCTTGAGCCTTGTGTGTGTGCGGGGGGAGAGAGGTAAAGTTGTATGATGGATTACCTGTAGTTCAAAGAAATATTTTCAACAGGTCACCATAATGTTTTGATCCCCACACCCCCAAATAAAAATCATAGTACTATGTCACCCACCTCATTAAACATGTGCATTACTAGTGTAAAATTAACAAGCAACAGTACTGATTGATGATCAGAATATCAAGAATTGTTATGCAGGCACAGCACATGTCGAGAAACGGAAAAAAAAATAACAAAACCCCCCCACCCCTTTTTTTCAGACTTGAACTTCTAATTGAATGGGAAGTTATACACGCATGCGCATTAATAATCAAGAAGGTCCCACCAAAAGAGAATTTTACACAGGCGCAGAAATGTGAGACCAGGCTCGGGAGGATTAAAGCCACAAACCCAACCATTTGAAAATGAATGGTTTGTGAGAGGTGTCGATAAGAAGTTGAAATCCTTGAGCCTTGTGTGTGTGGGGGGAGGGGGTAAAGCTGTATGATGGATTACCTGTAGTTCAAAGAAATATTTTCAACAGGTCATCATAATGTTTTGATCCCCACACCCCCAAATAAAAATCACAGTACTATGCCACCCACCTCATATAGGACATACATGACTAGTGTAGAATTAAAAAGCAACAGTAGTGATTGATTCTCATAATATCCAGAATTGTTATGCAAACGAATGTCGATAACAGAAAAAAATATATATTTTTAAAACTTGATTCTCATAATATCCAGAATTGTTATGCAAGCCCATGTCGATAACCGAAAAATATATATATATATTTTTTTAAACTTGAACTAACTTCTAAATAAATGGGAAGTCATACACGCATGCGCAGGAATGTGGTGCCATGCTCAGGAAGATTCAAGCCAGAAAGCCATCCATTACAAATGAATGGTGTGGAAGAGGTGTAGATAAGAAGTTGAAATCCATGAGCCTTGTGTATGTGCGGGGGCGAGGTGGAGAGTGCTGTATGGATGGATTATCAGTTCAAAGAAATATTTTCAACAGGTCATCATAATGTTTAACATGCCTATGCGTTTCAACAATGTTCAAATGAGACATACACGTATGCGCATAAAATAAAACAGTATGAAAAGAAGAGCAAGCCTAGTAAAAGTTTTGATTAATAAATTATACATATATAAATGTGATAATGCTATTTTCGGAAGAAGACGCGACGTTATATTTTTGTAATACTGGATAAATCTTCAAATTTACAATTACTGCGTGCGCACACACAGACTTGCAGAAAATGTACAGCTGTACTGTAGGTTGAATTGCTATTAGACGTTTAAGACAACAGCTCGCGATCACCCACCTGAGTTTTTAGACGGTATTGCAGTATTGCAGACAGCGCTAAAAATCCGAGCGCTAACATATCGAAAACCGCTCCAGAAAAAAAGAAAACAGACCGCGTCTGGCCGCGGTTATCAGAGCGGGGTGGCTACGGCCGCCTTAGGATAAAGGCGGTCGCAGCTGTGTATGCACTTTGTCTAAGAGACATCTACTAACTATGCTTAGTTCTAATCACACCCTCCTCCAGCTCCAAAGGTTTTACCTCTTTCTTGCTGCAGTAGCTGTGCTTTACCGCTCACTTTCATTCTTTTAGAAGTTACAGTACACCGCAGGTATGGACCCCATGTCCATTATAGTATTTAAGTGTGATAAACATAGACAGGCTCTGCCAGCTTTGACTATTTGGACTTAGGTTGTCATCCTGCTCACCATATTGTGTGTATTAAAAAAGTAAATCATGCAACGTCTTATGGGTATTTTAAAGGAAACATCTTCCTTGATAGCTGTCTTATTTCACATTAAACTATGCAAATAAAGGTGAACTGACATAATTGGCCTTTTGTAAAATTCAACATTTTAAATTCATAACATGGGCAGAAGACAAGTGAATAAATTCTAGTGTACGCCTTTAGTTTATTAGGTGCCATTCAAAGCAGTCAAGAGGGAATAATTTATAGCTTGACCATCAAGTCTGCTTGAACAGTTCTTCCTTTTAATTTTTTTTCAATGACCTCTACATTATGTTTGGACACCTGGCTCCTCTAATGTGTCAAAGTGTAGTAACTCAACTTCTGTACTTTTACAATAATAGTGCAGAGGGGATAGGGATTTCTACAGTGAGCATTTTATATCATAGATGCTAGGGAGATTGTATGCATTTAGCAAACTGTATCATAAAGCTGTAGCTTTGAATAAAGTAGTCCAAGACTACAAAACACAACAGACAGTGTCTACTCCTGGTGATGTGTCTACTCCTACAGATGCACTCTACCATTAAGAACAGCACAACCTGTAGCAAGAAGTAATCGGAAAGACCGTGATGTCACTTCTGATTCCTCATCTGTTTTTTTTACTATATCAGCCTTTTTTTCATATAAAGGTGTTGGTGTCTCCACACAAGAAACCTACAAGATTTATACCACCTGTTCATATTCAGAGGTTCACATTTCAAATGGAATTACTGTATATAAGTTTGAAAGTTAACTTTATTTACAATCTTTTTTTCTTTTATAATCCATTTCTGTTCAAAGTACATGTGGGCAATCCATGTTCGCAGCAGAAACCTCACATCACGTCAAACGGAAGCTAAAGTTCATACTCAAATCAAGAATTTGTCCGTAAGTACAGTGCCTTTGGTAACTTTGTAAAAAAGGGAAGTTGAGTGATAAGGGAATATGAGTATCTAAGAATTTACAGGTATAAAAACAGCAATACGGGTTCATTTAAAATAATAAAATTTATTTTTTATTACAGGTTTTGAAGCAGAGGATCTTCAGAGCTGAGCCCCATTAATTTCAGCTCCACGTTCCCCTGCTTTCAGAGATACTTACCTCCATAGGGATTGCTGGTATCTCTGCAGAGTTTAAAGATGCAGGTCACGCGGGCCAATATGAAGCCACACTGGATGACATCACGGCTTTCTATTGGACCATGTGTCATGGTACATTTTAGCCACCATTAGATTAAAGACCAGTTTATTTGCCTGCAGAGATACCGGAACTACTATGGAGGTAAGTACAGTATCTCTGGAAGCAGGGGTCCTCGAGACCAAAATGAATTGGGTTCAGCTCCGGAGACCCCCTGCTTCAAACCTGCGATAAAAAAAATGTATTTAAAAAAAAAAGTTAGTTGATGCTTTAAATCTTTGAGAAATAACTCCCAGATTATATTTTTTTTAAATCTGACAAGGGGGGAGGGATTATATTTTAAGATTATGATCAATACAGGAGTGAAGATTTGAGACAAAAAAAGAGGGGGGGGAGTGGTTTGTAAATTGAATAAAATGTACATACCTGTAGGCATGTTGACGAATTAATTACAGACTGGTTTTAATGTAATACTGTACATTTACTGTAGTACTGGTATGCTAGTTAGATAGTATCATTTTTAATACTGCTGCGGCCAAGTTTATTCGAGCATTTGCCCGTTCTTGGCCGCAGCAGTAGCCTGGCGCGCGCCCGAGTGTGACGGGCGCGCGCCGAAGCAGCGGAAGAGCGCCCTCCAATCGGGGCGCTCTCCCTACCGCTGCCGGGTCCGCCGGGTCCCCCGGAACCCCCTGCCGCCATCCCGCAGATCGCGGGACACCAGGGCTCCCTCGGGGAGCCCTGGACGCGCGTGCAGGGGGCGCAGGCTCCCGAAGACGCGTGACCGCGCGTCTATGACGCGCAGCACGCCGAGGGGCGGCCACTAGCAAGCCGGGAAATCTCCCGGCTTGCGGTACCGACCACACTGCAATAAAGTGTGTCGGTACTGTACATGACATTTCAGATTTATGATAATTATAAGTAAGAGACATAAATTTTGCATTGTAACATATGTAAATGGCACTGGAAGATCAATGCTAGAACCTGATGTTGTAGTTGCAAAGAATGGAGTGGTGCTGAGAGTTAAATTAAATGTTTCTTTCAAGAATGTAATGAGTGGAAATGCTTCTTCACTGTGCAGAGGTGTTTTGGGGATTTTTTTGCCCCTTTATATTGTGCATGTAGCCATGTCCCCCTCTTACCTCCAGGCTGCGTGAGGGGGACGGCTGTGTGGTTGCTGCAGGGAGATTGTGAGCTGGCAAGCGGGTCGCCGGTGCTCCACCGAGATTCGCCATTTTATTTGTGCATGTGCATGCGCAGAGAAGGCTTGCGCATGCACAGATAGTATCTAGAGTTGCGGCGGCCATCTTTGTACACCTGGCGCATGCGCAGAATAATGCCAGTAGCAGCTATTACACCCATAGATCCGCTTGGAACTACAAGTCCCAGCATCCTATGGGGCTGCAGACCACATGTTGCCAGGCAGCCAATAGGGCTGCTGCATTTATAACAGTTAGAACACTGATAACAGTTAGGACAGTTAGGGCAGTTGTTCAGTTTGCCACACAGGTATAGCAGCACACATAGTTGCCCTGACACAGCAGGAAAGGGGGCTACATTTGGAGGCACTGCTGAGATCCAGACCTGGGGTGACCAATTTAAATTTAAAATAGTCTCATCCAGAGGGAAAATGTCCTTACCCTCAAGCCACAGTGTTCACAAGTGGGCCATAAGATGCCAAGTGCTGCCCAGCTACGTGGTTGCCATCAGCCAGGTTCCGGCATCTCACACCCTTGCCTGACCTGCGCGCCACCCTGAGACAGAAACCGGGGTTTGCTAAAGCCAATATCATAGACATCAAATGGGATGCATCCAATCAGTGGAGTACTGTCACAGTAGGGCTGCCCGCAGACCAGACCCATCCCAAGACTGAGGTGGAAAGTATAATACCACGCACCTGCAGCAGAGGGGCGTGTCCAGAGTGTGGTAATAGGTGCCAGGCCAGGATTCCTTAGTAATTGAACCAAAGGTACTTGCCGTGTCCGGAGGTAGAAGGATCGTGGTGATTGCCGTAGCCGCGGGTCGAGGGTGCCAGAGGTCCGGGAGGTAGAGGAGCGAGCCAAGATTGGAGGGCGGAGAGAGACTGCGTCGTAAGGAGTAAGCCGGGGTCCAGAGCCAGAGGGAGAGTCGAAAGCCAAGCCAGGTCACACCTGAAGTACACAAAGAACAAGAGAACACACGAATACTAGCCCAACTAGCAGAAGCTGTGCAGAGCAATGATTCCCAGGGAGAACAGGAGTAATATACGTGGCGAGACCAATCAGGGAAGGAGGCAGAGCGGAGGTGTGCCGTGGAGCGTCTTGTGACTGGTGCAGGCTGTGTTCCTTGCCTGTGATCAGCTGTGGCGTGTGAGAGCAGGAGCGGGGCTGCAGCTGTACAAGGGGGGCGTGGCTAGAAGAGCGGAGGAGTGAATAAATTACTGCCGGAGGCGCGCGCTGTGTAAGATCCTACTGCGCGCGCCCCGGCAAGATGGCGGACGCAAGAGCCAGCGTCGGGCGAGATCGCCGAGTCCCATGCTGAGAATGTACCCGCGGGGAGCGAGGGGCGGCAGCAACGACCTCCGAGGCAGGTAAGGAGGTGTTGCGAGAGCCCTGCTTCCTGAGTACCCCCCCCCTTGAGGATTGGACTCTGGACAATCCTTCCAAGGCTTCAAGGGATACTTCTTCTGGAAGCGTTTTAAGAGTGTAGGGGCGTAAATATGACCTCGGGTAAGCCAGGTGTGTTCCTCAGGACCGTAGCCCTTCCAGTGTACGAGAAACTGGACCTTCCTTCTGCAGAGACGTGAGTCCACTATGGACTGTATTTCGTACTCCTCGTGTCCTTGAACTATCACAGGGTCGGGTCTACGGATATAATCTGGAAAGAGCGTACTCTGCACAAAAGGCTTCAATAACGAGGTATGAAAAACGTTTGGTATCCTCATTGCTGGTGGAAGTTGTAGACGGAAGGAGACAGGGGTAATTGTTCCAGTATGGAAAAGGGTCCCAGAAATTTAGGTGCCAATTTGGGGTAGGAGTTTTTAGACTAATATTTTTTGCCGAAAGTCAGACCATATCCCCTGGCTTGTATCTGGGAGAGGCTTGGCGATGTCGATCAGCCTGGAGTTTGAACCTTCCTGCAGCCTCCTGGAGAGATGACTGAACCTTAGTCCAAGAGTCCTGAAGTAAGGAGATCCATTTGTCGGCAGCTGGCACTCCTGAGGGAGAATTGGAGATGGGAAGACGAGCAGGATGGAATCCGTAATTTATAAAAAATGGGGATTCGCGGGTAGATTCGTTCTTCATGGAATTGATAGCAAACTCTGCCCAAGGCAGCAGTTCCGACCAGTTATCTTGGGTCACAGACACAAAGCAACGCAGATATTTGTAAGGGATCGGGGGACACGTGCCTTAGAGCGGGTCCCTGTCACCCGACTCCCAGCAATGCCACGCGGCCCAGGCCCCCTCCCCGTTGGCTCCTTACCCGCTCTGGTCGAGCGCCATTCTTGTCCTCCGCGGTGCACGCCGCCGCCGCTCACACACTGCCGGGGCGCACACGCAGGACTGTTACAGGGGTGCGCGCACCCATTCTCTTCTACACTCCTCCTGCAGCCTGGGCTCCACCTCCCATCAGCTTGAGGCTATTCCATCTGGTGAACATCAAACTAGGCATCAAAGCCTATCCCTGGCTCCGCTCAGGCAAGCCCCCGCTCCACCTCTTGCTCCCATTGGCTCTCCCACATATATAGTTCCTGTCTGCCCTCTCCTTCCTCACTCTGCATAGTTTTCTTGTGGCTCTAGTAGTACGGAGGTCTATGCCTGGCGCTCTTGTGTTTTGCAGCTCACGCTCCAGTCCCTGCCCTCGTTTGATACCCTTGGATTTGATCTCGGCTCTTGTTAGACTTCATGTAGCTGGCAACCCCTGGACTCGGCTTTGGACCTCACTACGCTGCTCTCCTGCCCTTGACCTACGGCTTTCAGATTTATACCTTCGGACCTCTGGCGCCCCGGACGCGGCAAGTATCTGGCTAACCCTTTCCTCACCAGACCTGGCAACGTATCTTACCACACTCCGGGCACGCCCTCACTGCTGTGGGTGTGTGTGATACTTTTACCCACCTCAGTACTGGGTACTGGTCAGGTCTGCGGGCAGTCAAGAGTTACATTATGCAGAGCCACCCAAATGCAGACCCCCTGAGGTGGGCCAAGGTGTGTCCATGGAACACTGGCAATTTCTGAGCGACCAAGTAACCGACCAAGTAACCGCCGTGGCACAGCAGCTTTCTAACCTCTCTCTGCGGGACCCACCAGCAGCGCCGGCACCCCTGCTCCGGTACCTATGGGCGCCTCGAACATTTTCCTCAAAGCTGTCTTTTTTGTAACTGTGTGGTGAATAGATGCATATGTTCCCTGATAGTGTGTGAGATGCAGTATATTGAATGCATCTTGCATTCAGCCCTATAGGGAAAGCTAACTAGATGAATTCCCAAATGGGAACACAGGAATTAGTGTTAGTACAAGCTCACCTATTGGGGGTGTCTCTGTTGCTATAAAGTGAGACAGAGAAAGGGGAATACTGCATAGTGGTCCAGAGGTGTAATACTGGATGCAGTGAAGATGTATATTGGCCCAGTTTCTGGCGTAGCTCAGGGGGACACATAGATAATTCACGATGTGTTCATTGAAACGGGGTATACCGGAACCCTTCATTTAGACCTTCAGGTGTTAGAGTGAATAATGTAAAAATCCATCTCGACTCCTTTTGCAGGAGTCTTTTTATCCCAATCCCCACCCCTAATGGTGGGGGAATACTATCGATTCCCTGAAAGGATATGAGTCAGTGTTACCCTGATGGTGCTCCCTTACGTGCCTAGAAACTGGGGTGTCTGCACAGTTTCAATAGATCCTATGTGTTCCAATATGCGTCGGCGAAACTCTCTGCCAGTTTTGCCTACATATTGCATACCACAACAGCAGGTTAGGAGGTAGATAATCTTAGAGGTTCTACAGTTGAAAGAACCACGTATCTTATATTGTTTCCCATTGTTGGAGAAAGTCTTGCTGGTTTTAACAAACTGGCAGGCCTTACAGGACCCACACTTTTGAATTCCTTGTGGTTTAGATGGAAGCCATGTGGTCAGAAAATCAGTCTTTGGTTTGGTGAAATGACTATGGACCAGAACATCTTTAAGATTCCTGGACCGTTTACTCACCGTATCTGGTTCATTATTCAGAACCTCTTTCAGATCAGGGTCCTGAAGTAATATGTGCCAGTGTTTTATGTAAACATTTTTGATACTCTTCCACTGAGCACTGTATGTGCCTATGAAGCGTACAAGTTTCTTTTCATCAGTCTTACTCTTGCATTGCAGAAGTGATTGTCTAGGGTTTACAAGTGCATTGTGGTATGCCTTTTTGATTGTTTTGTGGCTGTATCCATGTTGCAGAAACTTCTGACGCATACTTTCTGCATGTACTTTTAAATCAGCTATCCCAGAGCAGTTTCTCCGTATCCTCAGGAATTGTCCTGTGGGTATCCCCTTGAAAAGGGATACAGGATGATGACTATCTGCCCTGAGATAGCTGTTTGTTGCTGTTTTCTTTGAATGAGTAGTTGTACCAATCGCCCCTTCAGAGTTTATACTGATGCATAGATCTAAGAACACTATGTTTTTCTCATTGACTTCATGTGTCAGTTTTAAGTTGTGGGTGTTGGTGTTCAGAATTTCCACAAACTTAATAAACAGGTCTTTACTCCCTTTCCATAGGACAAACACGTCATCACTATAATGTAACCAGAGAATAATATTATCAGTAAACTCTTGAAGTGTGTCACTCAAAATGATCTGTTTTCCCACCACCCCATGTACAGGTTTGCATATGTAGGGGCACATGTTGTGCCCATAGCAGTCCCCTGTACCTGGAGGTAGACCTTTTGGTTAATAAGAAAGTAATTGTGTGTTAATACGAAATTCAATAGGTCACACACGAACTGGTTCTGATTGGAATGCAGTGTGCCCCTGGTGAATAGGAAATAGGATGTCGCTTGTACACCAACTGGATGTTGAATGCTGGTGTACAGGGACTCGACGTCTAAACTGCATAGAAGGGTGCCTTTTTCAACGGTTATCCCCTCCAGCCTGCGTAAGACATCTTGTGTGTCCCTGTCATATGATGGGAGCATGAGGACAAATGGTCTCAGAACCTCATCAAGGTATACACTTGGTCCCTCTGTTACATTCCCTATTCCGGACACAATTGGTCGTCCAGGGGGTGAGACCTATTTTTGTGTACTTTTGGGAGTGTATAGAAAGTGGCAGTCTGAGGTGTCTTATTGAACATGAACTGATACTCATGTTCTGATATCAGTTGTTCCTCTAGACCCTTGTCTAGAATCACTTTTTGTTCTCTTTGAAAGGTGATTGTGGGGTCTCTATCAAGGACACGGTAGCAGGTGTCATCGCTAAGTAATCTCATGTTTTCTTTAATAAAGTTGTCAGTTTGCATTAGAACAATATTTCCCCCTTTATCTGAGGGTTTTATTGTTATTTTTGAATTATCGGACAACTCTTTCAAAGCTTCCCTCACTTTGTAATTCATATTGTCATATGGTCTATTTCTTGTTATCCTGCCCAGGTCTTGTGTTACGAGTTTAACAAAGTTATCAATGTTACTGCTATTTATTTACTGGTGTAAATTTGCTAGGAGGTTTCAATTGTGTATAGGGTCCGTTTCCCCTTCCTCCCATAGATTGAGGAGTGTATCATAGCATACCGCATCCAGATCACTTGAGTCTTCCAACCCAGCATGTCTGGCTTGATTTAGCATATGCATTTAAAATACTTATGCAGCAGAAGTTTTCGCGCAGAAAGATTGGTGTCTTTGACACTCTCGAAAAGGTCCATTGTGGCTGTAGGGGAGAAGGAAAGACCCTTTTGGAGGACCCTTATGTGTTGGTCCGTTAGTTCAATATTAATGAGGTTGATGATAAAGATGTCACTCTGTTGTTTATTGGTTAATAATAACCCCCTCTTTTGAAACTCCTTGGCCTTCTGTTCCTTTGCTCTCTTCTTCCCCCCTCTTGTTCCTCGTTCTCATACACGTAAGTCTGGGGGACCCAGTAGAAACTCTGTCCCTAAAAAAGGAGTAGGATTGATGGACTCTTGGACCTTTTTGGATCTGGTGTTCATATGGGGCTTGGCGCTCTCTTTCTGTGTTTGTTTTGGTTGAGTAGAAATGTCGGTGTCAGAGGAATCCCACTCTGAAGAGTAGTCACTTGGTACAACAGTTTGTTCCTGAGATTGTGTTTTTTTAATATTAAATTTGAATTTTTTTCCCTCTTTATAGTCTTTGGTGTCACTTGAGAATTTTTTGTGTTTCCTGATTTTTATCTCTTGGGTATACCGTTCAATGTTGTTTTTCAACTGTAGTTCATATTCATTGAATTTTTCATTAGTATTCCATTTTGTGACCTCTGCTTTAAGTTTGCTTAGGTCACTTTTGACTATGTCAAGTTTATTAGTTTTGTATTTTGCAATTAACTTCATTAAATCATGTGAACACTGAGAGAGTATCTTTTCCCACTCTGTTGTAAATTCTCTCTCAGTACACATATATGAGGGGGCCAGATTGAGACATAGTCCCCTGGGGATCAGGTTGGATTTGAAGTAATTTTCCAAACTGATTATGTCCCACCAGAGTCTAGATTGTTGTTTGAATGTTTTGTCTAGAGATCTGAAGTAGCCTTTGATGCAGGTGTATCAGCCAGGTCTATTGTTTCTGACTCTAGATCAAAGACTGTTTCTGACTCTGTAATCCAAGAGCTGAAGTTAATGCCTGTGGTGATAAAACCTGACATAGTCTAGATGTGAGCTACGGTTAGTGGATAGGGGCAAAACATTCCCCCAAATTGCCATATATACGGAGAGAAAACTGCGTTTATATAAAACGTAGAAAATACCCTGCTCTACATAAAGAGGGAATATAACCAAACAGAAGGGGTGGGGCGGTACTCACAGGGAAAAGTGATCATTGGCAGTCTAAAATAGAAAATAATCCCTATAGTGTGGCACAGAGAGTAGACGCCCAAATTAAAATATAATCTTTATTAGGTTAACTTAAAAAGTAACTGTTTAGACACCACAAAAACAAGACACAAGATTAAGAAAAACACTTAAAAGAACCGAAGAGGTGTGGGTAAGTTTAGCTAAGGTACTAGTAGTACAGTGACTTATATATACCTGTTACACTATTTACGTGTTCACTATATCTAGTAAGTATTAGTGCCCATGTAGTGTCCTGAAACAACAGGATGTATCCAAAATATTAGCTGAATGATCCACTATGTGCCTCTACATATGCGAACCTGTACCTGGGGTGGTGGGAAAAACAGACCATTTCGAGTGATACACTTCAAGAGTTTACTGATAATATTATTCTCTGGTTATGTTATGTCGATGACGTGTTTGTCCTCTGGAAAGGGAGTAAAGACCTGTTTATTAAGTTTGTGGAAATTCTGAACACCAACACCCACAACTTAAAACTGACACACGAAGTCAATGAGAAAAACATATTGTTCTTAGATCTATGCATCAGTATAAACTCTGAAGGGGCGATTAGTACAACTACTCACTCAAAGAAAACAGCAACGAACACCTATCTCAGGGCAGATTGTCATCATCCTGTATCCCATATCAAGGGGATACCCACAGGACAATTCCTGAGGATATGGAGAAACTGCTCTGGGATAGCTGATTTAAAAGTACATGCAGAAAGTATGCGTCAGAAGTTTCTGCAACATGGATACAGCCACAAAACAATCAAAAAGGCATACCACAATTCACTTGTTACCCTAGACAATCACTTCTGCAATGCCAGAGTAAGACTGATGAAAAGAAACTTGTACGATTCATAGACACATACAGTGCTCAGTGGAAGAGTATCAAAAATGTTTACAAAAAACACTGGCACATATTACTTCAGGTTCTGAATAATGAGCCAGATACGGTGAGCAGACAGTCCAGGAATCTTAAAGATGTTCTGGTCCATAGTCATTTCATCAAACCAAAGACTGATTTTCTGACCACATGGCTTCCATCTAAACCACAAGGAACTCAAAAGTGTGGGTCCTGTAAGGCCTGCCAGTTTGTTAAAACCAGCAAGACTTTCTCCAACAATGGGAAACAATATACCATACATGATTTTTTGAACTGTAGAACCTCTAAGATTATCTACCTCCTAACCTGCTGTTGCGGTATGCAATATGTAGGCAAAACTGGCAGAGAGTTTCGTCGCCGCATAAATGAAGGGTTCCTGTATACCCCGTTTCTATGAACACATCGTAAATTATCTCTGTGTCCCCCTGAGCTACACCAGAAACTGGGCTAATATACAGTACATCTTCACTGCATCCAGTATTACACCTCAGACCACTATGCAGTATTCCCCCTCTCTCTGAGTCTCACTTTATAGCAACAGAGACACCCCCAATAGGTGAGCTTGTACCAACACTAATTCCTGTGTTCCCATTTGGGGGTTCATCTAGTTAGCTTTCCCTATAGGGCTGAATGCAAGATGCATTCAATATACTGCATCTCACACACTATCAGGGAACATATGCATCTATTCACCACACAGTTACAACAAAGACAGCTTTGAGGAAAATGTTGTTTTATTACCATTCAAGCCAGAGCGTCAGTTCTTATCAGCATTCCAGAACAGCATTATTTTGTCTTATGCAGCTTAGGATACGAGTCCTGAGGGGTGTAACTAAACGTCAACTTGCATTGCTGCAGTAGATGCGCCTCCAGGGGAGTGTCATCCGCAGTAGCGCACGGATTGGCTAGGTAGGCAACCAGTAAGAGCCTGCAAACACTCAGCTACTATGGCAACACGTGCACTTATAATTCCCACTAGTAGCCCTTGGTACCCGCCCCCGATGAAGCCAGTTACGGTGAAACGTACGTAGGGTACTCTGACGTCACTTCCGCGTGACGTCGGCTCATCGGAGAGGTGTGGGCTTGCTCCTTGTCTTAGTGCTTCGCAGACTGTGTTCGTGGGCACTCAGACCATAGGTCATGTTTATCTGATTCTTCAGCTACTTAGTCTTTGTCTGCCTTGTTTCTAAGTTACTACTCAGCAATAGTGGGGCTGCTTGACAGACCTATTCACAGGGTAGCTACCTCACTACTTAGCCTTAGACAAAGCAGTTTGGTGGTAAGGGGTCCCTCCTTAGGATTCCCACTTCTATCAAGGGCTTTGAGTATATGTATTAGCTAGGATCAGTTCATGAGCTATATTACCTAGTGCCACTTATCCAATTCAGCTGTTCCATATCACTTGGTCCTAATAGCACCCCTGTGCTTGCCACAGTACATTTCCCTGTGGCAGCACTCTGTGTGCATGCTCCAAACCAAACAACTACTATCATCAGTAGTTTGGTGGTAAGGTGTCCCTATACAGGGTTCCCCTTACATAGTGGATCATTCAGCTAATATTTTGGATACATCCTGTTGTTTCAGGACACTACATGGGCACTAATACTTACACTATTTACGTGTTCACTATATCTAGTAACAGGTATAGAAAAAATAGAAAGCAGTTGGCACACTGAAAACAGGTTATCCACTGATGCTTATCCCATATATGCACATACACAGAAAGATTTTACCAGATAGAGATCCAGGAAAAACGAGACAGCACACAGTCAGGGAAATCCAAAGCTGATGTATTCAGGATAAATACATAGGCACTGCATCCAACGTTTCGGTCATCAGAATGTGACCTTCCTCAGGGACGTGCAGTGTATGAATGCTAGTGCATACCCTTATATACCCACATCTATCAAACCCAAGTGATAATTAATCATGCTCACCTGTGTAAAAACGAAAAAAACACCAAAAACCTTGCATAACTAGCTGTTGTGGACCGCAGCCCTATGCTGGAACGCACCACCATCTTGTTTAGGAAGTAAAAAATAGTCCTGGTGTACTACGGGTGCCCACAAGGCTCATTCAATCCAACCAGGGTCTACTGCACATGTGCAACACAAGCGCTATGTAATACAGTAGAATAGCCTCTAGTAGATGCCTAACGTTACATTATATGGTGTTTTTATGCATACTTCTGTTGTGTGACTTGTGGCCCCTTACTTCCACTTAGATGCTTTTTGCATAAATATGTTTGCAAACAGCAAAAGGTGTAATACAGAGTGAGCCAGTCTTGGACTTCATCCACAGGGTTTCACACAGCGCTGTGCACATGCGCAGTACATATTGGGCAGCAGTGTATCTCATTTGTGAGTTCACTGCCCCTTTAAGGTGCATACAAGCAGTTATAGTTGAATTGGTGTGTTAGGACTGCTGTGCAAACCTCATGGCTGTTTGCTTAGATATTGGAACATGTTTTTTTTTTTTATAGCTTTGTACCTTATATCCACTAATATAGAGGCTATTCTACTGTATTACATAGCGCTTGTGTTTTTTACTTCCTAAACAAGATGGTGGTGCGTTCCAGCATAGGGCTGCGGTCCACAACAGCTAGTTATGCAAGGTTTTTGGTGTTTTTTTCGTTTTTACACAGGTGAGCATGATTTATTATCACTTAGGTTTGATAGATGTGGGTATATAAGGGTATGCACTAGCATTCATACATGGCATCTCCCTGAGGAAGGTCACATTCTGATGACCGAAACGTTGGATGCAGTGCCTATGTATTTATCCTGAATACATCAGCTTTGGATTTCCATGACTGTGTGCTGTCTCGTTTTTCCTGGATCTCTATCTGGTAAAATCTTTCTGTTTAGTAACAGGTATATATATATGTCACTGTACTACTAGTACCTTAGTTACACTTACCCACACCTCTTCGGTTCTTTTAAGTGTTTTTATTAATTTTGTGTCTTGTTTTTGTGGTGTCCAAACAGTTACATTTTAAGTTACCTTAATAAAGATTATGTTTTAATTTGGGCGTCTACTCTCTGTGCCACACTATAGGGATTCTTTTCTATCTTAGACTGCTAATACATTTATTAGGTTGATGAAAACTTTAAAAATGCACACTGACAAACAAAGGTGTTAAAATCGCATAGTCAAAACACCTGATAACAGCTAGGAATCTCTGCTCTGCTGTAGCTGCAGCAACAGACTGGAATCAGGATGTATCACCTCCCTGCTGCAGCCTCCAGTCTGGACGGCCTCTATAAGGCCTGGGACCCGCTGCGCTCGTTGGCGCGGGCGGCAATGTAGCGAGTTCCCCACCAGCAGGGGAATCCTCGCGAGTCGGTCCCGGTCCCCACTGGCTGCACAGCTGATCACACGCTGTGGAGCGTCAGCCGCTAGGAGACACCACAGAATGGTGTTTCCTAGCTTCGACGCATCACGTGGTGTGGCTGTGAGCCAATGGGGAGGGGAGGCTGCGGGAGGAGAAGAGGCTTCGGGGAGCGGGGAGGAGTGTGGAGTGAAAGCAGGTGAGTGCCTGTCTGTATATGTGTGTGCCTGAGTGCCTGTGTGTGTGTGTATGTATGTGCCTGAGTGCCTGTCTGTGTGTGTGTGTGTGTGTGTATGAGTGTGTGTATGTGTGTGCCTGTCTGTGTGCGTGCCTGTCTCTGTCTGTGTGTGTGTGTATGAGTGCGTGAGTGCCTGCCTGTGTGTGTGTGTGTGTGTGTGTGTATGTATGTATGTATGAGTGCCTGCGTGTGTGTGTTTTTTTTACTTACCTGCAGCCCGTGGCAGCCCGTGGAGGGAGGGGGGGGGAAGAGTAGCGGGTCCCTCCGCTCAAGCCACGCCCCCCCTCCCTGTCAATCCTCCCAGTCAATCCTCCCAGTCAATCCTCCCAGTCAATCCGCCCACCTCCCGCTCCGGCCCCTCACGTCATGGCCGCGCCCCCTCACGTCATGGCCGCGCCCCCCCCGACCCGTTTGGCCACGCCCCCCCGCTCCGAGAAAAGCATCCTGTAGACCGCAGATCGCGGTACAGCGAGTTGCACGCGCCGCCGGCAAGCAAGCCAGCCGTGCGGACGCGTGCAACGGGACCTTAGCCTAAGGCTCAATTGTGATGTTATTCAGTGTCCCATAGGAGCAGGGGAAGGGCTTCAATGGCGCCGTGAAAAAGAGCACACTCAGCGTTCAGCAGCTGATGTGTACACTGACACACAACTGAGCAGGGGATTCCCAGGTTGTCTGCGATAGGGGGGCGGGGCTAGACGCAGCACATCAAATGACATCACTACTGGAATCACCAATCAGAGCATCCTTGAGAAATTCGCACAAACATATCAAAATGCATAGGGAACAATATCTTGCCAGTTGGATGAATATTTTCAACATTGCACTCATCCTAAATATTGTTACCCAGTTGTCAGTTGGCCCTATTTGATTCTATGAGAGTCACAACTGATTGCATTCCAGCCACTGGGGAGGTGCAGCTGCTGGCTGCCTGAGGTGGAGGTTTGGAGCTTCGGAGCTCCAGAGAACTGACTGCTCACGCTGGTTTGAAATACTCCATACACTGCTGGTTGCAGTTTGCCTTTCCTATGAGATGCTCTGCAGAGGGCTCGTTTTACATTTTCTAAGTCTCCAGCTGAGCACAGTTGCTGTGAAACATGGATTTTGCCTTAGAGGCATTTCTATTCTCAGTGCTTGAGAGAGGGTATTTCAGCCTCAGGATCCACTGAAACATTGAATCCTCTATTACAGCTTTCATTTGGTGGCATACTCCTACTGTAACATCTCCATGGAGTTTATAATTCTGCATTGATTCTCACTTTTCTTCTTGCATTTGAATCTATGCACAAATATTTAATCTTTACACCATCTGAACCATTCATTACAGTGGGACATTCAATAAAATCAACATTCAGCAGGACTTTGCTCACAGGACTCACCATTTGTAATATTTTAATTGTTCCATGTACAGTATATTATTGAGTGTTTTGACCTGACTGAATTTTTCACTTTTAATTAAATATTTGTGTGTAGTCAGGTCCCCCAGGTTACCCTTATCTCTGCATGCAGGGAAGGTTGCAGCGTACAGGGAGTGCTTCGGTACATCGGAGGCTCCGCAGTGACCCGAGAAGTAGGGCGCCGCCATGTTGGTGTTCGCGCATGCGCGGTGAGCCTGTAAAGGTGGTGAGGGAGCAGAGGTCGCGCATGCGCAGTAAGAGGTTGCAAAGCCCGCGAAAGAGGAGCGGCTCCTATAGGGTGGAGCGCACGGGACTATGAGTCCCAGAAGCCATAGCGCGACCAGGTGACGCCAGGGAACCTATAGGGCGGCCGGGATATCGGGAGGAAGGTTTTAGAGGTTGCGCAGGGGAGCACCCCGGTTAGAACCGAGCGGGAGGAGGAAGGAGAAGGAGCTCTGCGTGTAGGGAGGCCAAAAGCCCCTACACTTGGCTCCATACCCCCAGCCCAGTTAGGCCCTGAGTCCCCGTAGAGTGAGGCGGAAGTAGGAACAGGCCATCAGATAGGATACATTTCCCTTTAGTATCAGCAGGAGAGTTGTACACCCAGAGACTGTTGCAATATCAACCCAGAGGTTTGGGCTCAGACCTCGGCCACACAGCAGCCACCCATCGGGTGGGATCGCCCCGGAGGGTGTTCCTGAAATTCACGCGACGTCTGATCCTTTCTGAAGTTCCTTGGCAGGCCCGAGCGCTGGAGCGCTCGGCAGGTAACCTCATCAAGTGCACCAACTATATATATATCAGGACATAGTGGCTGCGCAGTCACACACACATACCTCACTTTGGGGATGGGGGTATATTGAGTGTGGGTACTGGACACGGTGTGGGTACACGGTGAGGGGGTCGCGTCCTGCGAGACGCAGTAGCATAGTATCTCCTGTTGATTATATGCAAGGTTATGGTTGCTTTAATAAAGTCAATGGTTATTTTATATGCTGTGTGTGTGGAGTAATACATTATTGTCCTGTGAGGCACAACTCCCACTCTGCTGGGAGCCATCGCAGGTGGAGGCGCTGCACTAAGTAAGAGTAATCAGTATTCACACAAGGTGCCCCAGGCTCTCCGTGGTGGAGGCTTAGGCTCTGCGAGCCAACAGGTTGCACAGCATTGGTAGCGTACTGTATTCAATAGGAAACAGGGTTACATTTGGAGGCTCTGCTGAGATCAGACCTGGGGTGCCCCACTTCTAAATTCACTCAGCCACCTGTCCAGAATGCCTCTCCCCTCGCGTCAGAGCGTGCGCGACTGGGCGCGGTAGATGCAAACGCCCGCCCGCTGCGTCGTGGCCGTGAGTCAAGTTCCAATGGCCTTGCTCTTAGAGACATTACAAACGGCATTAAGACAACTACCAGGATTCTCCAAAGCCCGCCTGGTGGATGTCCTCATAGACCAAGACGCCAAGTGGAACACCCTGCTAGTTGATTGTCGCAGAGATTTAGTGGTAGTGGAGCCCTCTGTTCCCCAATACCTAAAGCTCCCCAACTCTCCACCTGGCGGAAGACCCTTTGTCTATCCACTCAGGGACATACCCACTGACGTGCTTGGCGACGATTGTCATACCGCCGCCTCTGCCAATTACCCGGCCAGTGACGCGGGTAGTTGTCGGACGGACTTCAGTTACCCGGGGTCCAGTGCGTCTGAAGAAGCTGGAATGTGTAGGGATATACTGCAGAAACTTAACGACAAGGTAGGCCAGCTGACCGCCCCCCCCCCCCCCCCCAGTCTACCACCCTTAGTAGAAGCACTCACTCTGGCCACACACTCCCAAATTTACAGGAAATTGAAAGCTTTCTCAGGGACCCTGCCCGTCCCAACGGGGGCAGATGGAATAGAACCATGGAAAGAACACACCAGGGGTGTAATGGAGGAATGGTCCTGTACAGACACGGTAAAATGCCAACTCATCATGGAATGCTTGAGACCCCCAGCGTCCACTCTGGTCAGCATTCATAGAGAGCAAGATTCTGATTTGACCTCTCGAATGATCATCGAATTCTTGACGGAGGCCTATGGCGTGGCAGAAGATGATGGGGCCAAATACTATGCCATTAACAAGAAGCAAGGGGAAGACATCCACCGAGTGCAGAGAGCGTCGGGGACCTTACTCCACCATAAGTACGTTATAGCCTCCCAAATGGATGAGTATCTCCGTAAGCAATACCTGAGGGGGTCCATCCCTAACCACCCCATTGCCAACATGATTCATGATAACCTCACCCGGGGGAGCCCCCCCACGTTCAAGAAGTTGCTACAGCAAGTCAAGGAGTCATCTAATGCTCCATTCCGAGCAGAAATCTAAAGGGGTCTCCAACCCCAAAAGTTAGGGAACTAGTGAGAAGAAGGAAGATCCTCTGGACAAGCCCGGGGCCGAGCGGCCGAAGTACTCAGGGAGAACCTCTCCCCCTTACACCCGTCATACGGTGCCCCATGATCTGTCATGCTATAAGTGCGGGAAAAAGGGGCATCTGTCTTATGACTGCCGGATAGGAGAATCTCGTGACTGGAGTCCCTCCCCCAAGAAGTTCACGCCAATGCCATGGTCTGTGGAGTATACGCCGTCGACGGAGGAGCCTTGGAGGCGCCGTGTTCCCCCGAACCCCGACACCCCAATGACCTAACTCTGACCACTACCAGAGATAGTGAATGTCCTCGTGACTGGAACAATCGAGTGGGACCAGTGGCCCTCATACGCGTATTAGTGGATGGCATCTACTCCTCAGCCTTGCTGGACACGGGGTCACAAGTGACCATTATATATCAAGGGTTCTACGATCAACATCTCCAGAACAGACCCCTGAAGTCGGCCGAACATATAAAAGTAAGGGGCCTGAGCAATGAAGACTACCCTATCGATGGCATCGTGACGGTGTCTCTGGGGATTCAGCAGCTCAATACCAGGAAGTCACACCCCATGAACGTGGACACCCTCGTGTGTCCGTAACCCAAGGACCCGTCCAAGTACCCGATCATCCTGGGGACCAAGGCAGACATTGTACAGACTGTTATCCGGGCCTACTTGCAAGAGACGAATTAATTGCCCATGTCCAGTCTTCAACTGCAGCTCGTTCAGGTGGGAAAGAACCCCCCAGCCTCGGTCCTCGAGAGCTACGGACTGTTGTTCTGCGGTAGAGCCGGCCTAACGGAAATCCTGCCGGGAGCAATACAGAGAATACCTGCCTGGTGCTCATATGCCGAGCGGGAAGACACCGAGCATCTCTTCTCGTTGGAAAGCACGCCGGAAGAAGACGCTCAAAGAGGATACCGAATAGTACCTGAGTTTCGGGATTGGCCCGCTGCCATCCCTCGTCGCATCTATGTGTTGGTGCAGAATCTATCCCCCTTCACTATGGCTATAGATGCGGGACAGAAATTGGGGAGGATCTACCCGGTCAGTCTAGTGGATGAGCCCGCCCAGGTCAAAACCGCCCGAGCTGGATGCCCCTCCGAAGGACTAGACTTCGACTTCAGGTCGTCCGGGCTGCCAGAAGAGTGGAGAGAGAGATTAAGGGGCCACTTAGAAGACAGGCGTGATGTCTTCTCTACTGGTGAAATGGATGTGGGGTGCAGCCGCAGTGCCCAGCACACTATACGGATGAATGACACGACTCCCTTTCGTGAGCGCTCCCGGCGTATCGCCCCTAGGGACATTGATGATGTATGGGCTGGGATCGTCACGGAGTCAAGAAGCCCCTACGCGTCCCCCATCGTGGTGGTGAGGAAGAAGAATGGGACTGTGAGACTGTGTGTGGATTACAGGACCTTGAATAATCGCACGATTCCTGACCAGTATAACCTTCCCGCGCATAGAAGAGATCCTGAATGCCCTCAATGGGAGCAAATGGTTCAGTGTGTTGGATCTAAGGTCCGTGTACTACCAGGTGCCCATGAGCCCCGAGGATCAAGAGAAGACTGCCTTCATCTATCCGCTGGGATTCTATCAATTCACTCGCATGCCACAGGGCATTTGCGGAGTGCCGGCCACCTTTCAACAGTTGATGGAGAAAACCTTGGGGGACCTGAACCCCAGAGAATGTTTGGTGTATCTGGACGACATCATCGTCTTCGGCAGAACACTGGAGGAACATGAGACTCGACTCCTGAAGGTACTCGATCATCTAGCCCAAGAAGGACTCAAGTTGTCCTTGGATAAATGTCGATTCTGTAGGACCTCCGTGACCTACGTAGGACACATCGTGTCCACCGAGGGAATAGCCACTGACCCCGCCAAGATAGAAGCCGTAGTAAACTGGTCACAACCCGATAACGTGGTCGAATTGCGCTCTTTCTTGGGGTTCTGCGGATACTATCGTAGATTTGTGGAAGGATATTCTCGTCGGGCCTAAGCCCTCAACAGTCTTCTCAAAATATATCCAAAAGACACTAGGCGAAAGGCAACCCCCGCACGACAACCCTTCAGGGACAAGTGGACTACAGAGTGTGAACAGGCCTTCCTGGACCTGAAGCAGAGTCTGACGGCTGCCCCGGTATTATCCTATGCCGTCCCCGAGCAACCCTATATCCTACATGTGGACGCTAGCCTCAGCGGACTAGGGGCAGTTCTGCATCAGAAACACCTGGAGGGGTTACGACCCGTAGCCTACATTAGTCGCAGCCTGACGCCCAGTGAGCAAAACTATCCTGTGCATAAGCTAGAGTTTCTCGCTTTAAAGTGGGCCATCGTGGATAAGCTTCATGACTACCTCTATGGAATCACCTTCGAGATGCGAACGGACAATAACCCCCTCACGTATATCATGACTTCCGCTAAGCTGGATGCGGCTGGTCATCGTTGGTTGGCCGCACTCTTCAACTACAATTCCACATGAAATACAAACCGGGCCCTCTGAATGTGGGAGCCGACGCCCTATCCAGACAACCGGGGCTGGTCGCCACCTCCGACGATAACCAATGGGAAGAAATCCCCGGCCCCGGGATGCGGGCCCTGTGCTGCACCGCAGCCATAGTCAATGATCAAGTAGCATTCTCCGAATTAAGGGTGGTGGACTCTCTAGGGTGTGCGTCCAAAGCCATCCAGGCTCCGTACCGGGACCCAAGCGGCATGCACATCACCCCTGACAAGATCATATCCAGGAAAGACATGGTGCGTTACCAAGTTCGTGACCCGATAGTCGGCGCCATCAGCCACGCGATTCAGAGAAACCGTACCGATCTACTCAAACACGCCCCTGGCGATGTGGGGGGTATTCTGATGAGAGAAGCAGATAAATTTGAAATACGGGCCAATTTATTATAACCGGTGGTGGAGTATCATAATCCTCCATTTAGGAGGCAGCTGGTCCTACCTAAAATGCTACAATACTTGGTGCTACGGTCCTTACATGACGAACATGGCCATTTGGGCGTTGACAAAACCTTTGGACTGGTGAGAGATCGATTCTTCTGGCCAAAAATGAGGGAGGCCGTGGAGCATCATTGTCGACGGTGTAGCCGATGCATCCAATGCAAAACACTTCCCTCCAGAGCCACCCCAATGGGTCATTTGAAAAGTACGGGTCCCATGGACTTAGTATGCATGGACTTCCTGTGTATTGAACTGGATAGTCGGGGAATCTGCAATGTGTTGGTCATCACAGATCATTACACGCGGTATGCGCAAGCCTTTCTGACAAAAGACCAAAAAGCCATCATGGTAGCCAAGGTGCTTTGGCAAAAAAAATACTTCATACATTATGGGCTCCCCCACCGACTACATTCTGATCAGGGCAGAGACTTTGAGAGCAAACTTATCCGGGAATTACTAAAGATCTTGCACATCACCAAATCACGAACCACCCCGTTCCACCCTGAAGGGGACGCCTTGCCCGAACGGTACAATCGCACTTTACTGAACATGCTGGGGACCTTAACGGGGGTGCAAAAAACTGAGTGGAGTAGACATGTGGAAACGTTAGTACATGCCTACAACTGTACCAGACACGCATCTACCGGATTTTCGCCCTACTTCCTGATGTTCGGAAGAGAAGCCCGACTGCCAGTAGACATACGGTTGAGGGTCTCCACTGATGGGGTTCATAACGCCACTCATTTCAAATATGTGCAGAGACTACAAGAGAGCCACCAACAGGCCTATCAGCAAGCTGAAAGCTACGGAAAAGTTGAATGCTGGTAACAAGAAACTCTATGACTACAAGGTCAAACATCGGGACATTCAACCTGGAGATGCGGTACTTCTCCGCAACTTGGGAGTACCGGGAAAACACAAATTGGCTGACCGGTGGAGAGAAGGGGTCTATGAAGTACAGTCGCAGATGCCTGGCCTCCCAGTCTATCGTTTCAAGGACTGCGGAGGGCCGGGTAAAGGTATGGCACAGAAACCATTTGCTTCCTATCCCGCAAGTGGGGGAGGATGAGCTCGAACTACCAGCTACTCCATTGGATGGAGAAATGGCCCAGGGTGAGGGTGGGCCAAAGACTGACAATAATATGGGCTATGAAGCCCCCCAGGAGGGACCCTCTCAGACGCGATGAGCATCTCCCAGCGGAGCTATGGGTAAAGGGCTCGATAAACAAACGCCCAATACGGGAGTTCTCGGAAATTCTACTTTGGACCCGCAGAGTCCATGTTTTGTGCCTTCCAATGATCACGTAGAGACTGTAACCCCCGCCAGGGAAGAGGCTGAGCCTCAGGACTATAATAGTCATTCTCCCGAGGGAGTGACCAAAGAACAATTACGACAAAGCCAGAGAGTTGGGCAGCCTCCAATGAGGATGACCTATGATCAGTTCGGGGCACCTCGTTATGAGGCTCAGCAGTGGGCTCGTAATCGAGTAAAGTCAGTTATCGTTATGTTCAGTGAAATGTATAACCTTATATAGAGTGTAAAATGTATCGTTGTACGTATTCATGCATTTTTTATTATATAATCGTTGTGCCAGTTGATGTTCTAATATTCCAAGCGGGGTCGTTGGAGTCCACAGGGGGGAGGATGTAGCCAGATCCCCCAGGGTACCCTTATCTCCGCATGCAGGGAATGTTGCAGCGTGCAGGGAGTGCTTCGGTACATCGGAGGCTCCACAGTGACCCGAGAAGTAGGGCACCGCCATGTTGGTGTTCGCGGATGCGCGGTGAGCCCGTGGAGGTGGTGAGGGAGCAGAGGTCGCGCATGCACAGCAAGAGGTTGCAAAGCCCATGAAAGAGGAGCGGCTCCTATAGGGTGGAGCGCACGGGACTACGAGTCCCAGCAGCCATAGCGTGACCAGGTGAAGCCAGGGAACCTATAGGGCGGCCAGGATATCAGGAGGAAGGTTTTAGAGGTTGCGCAGGGGAGCACCCCGGTTAGAACCGAGCGGGAGGAGGAAGAAGAAGGAGCTCTGCGTGTAGGGAGGCCAACAGCCCTTACACTAGGCCCCATACCCCCAGCCCAGTTAGGCCCTGAGTCCCCGTAGAGTGAGGCGCAACTAGGCACAGGCCATCAGATAGGATACAATTCCCTTTAGTATCAGCAGGAGAGTTGTACACCCAGAGACTGTTGCAATATCAACCCAGAGGTTTGGGCTCAAACCTTGGCCGCACAGCAGCCACCCACCGGGTGGGATCACCCCGGAGGGTGTTCCTGAAATTCACGCGATGTGTGATCCTTTGTGAAGTTCTTTGGCAGGCCCAAGCGCTGGAGCGCTAGGCAGGTAACCTCATCAAGTGCACCAACCATATATATATATATCAGGACATAGTAGCTGCGCAGTCACACAAACATACCTCACTTTGGGGGTGGGGGAATATTGAGTGTGGGTACTTGGATACGGTGTGGGTACATGGTGAGGGGGTTACATCCTGCGAGACGCAGTAGCATAGTGTCTCCTCTAGGGAGGGACACCTGTTGATTATATGCAAGGTTATGGTTGCGTTAGTAAAGTCATTGGTTATTTTATATGCTATGTGTGTGGAGTAATACATTATTGTCCTGCGAGGCACAACTCCCACTCTGCTGGGAGCCATTGCAGGTGGAGGCGCTGCACTAAGTAAGAGGTTATCAGTATTCACACGAGGTGTCCCAGGCTCTCAGTGGCAGAGGCTTAGGCCCTGCGAGCCAACAGGTTGCACAGCATTGGTAGCATACTGTATTCAATAGGAAACAGGGCTACTTGTGTTATGGAGCATGTGCTCTGTTTTTTGTTTTTTAGATATAGATATACTTAGTTAAGTTATGGTGGGTAAAAAAAGTGACAAAAACCCTCCATAGCAAAGCATATAGCAAATGGAAATATTACTGTATGCTCATTTGCATGTCTTAGACAGGTCTGCAACCCCGCCTTTCACCATTATCACCCAGCACACAGCACTTCCACTGCAGCAAGGGATTCTGGGAAATGACATGCAAATTTGTACACAGTGCCACCTTTTGCTTCCCTATAGGCTTAAGCTTGCTGCATGGTCACAGCTTTGAGCACAGCCAGGATTAAGATGCATAGCCAGAAAACCCACCCACAGACAGCTGTTTCGACCTTAATTGGTCTCATCAGTGTGAGGTTGGTTACCAACATCTTAACCCTGGCTGTGCTCAAAGCTGTGACCATGCAGCAAGCTTAAGCCTATAGGGAACCATGTTTATGGTTTTGAAGCAAAAGGTGGCACTGTGTGCTCATTTGCATGTCATTTCCCAGAATCCCTTGCTGCAGTGGAAGTGCTGTGTGCTGGGTGAAAATGGTGAGAGGTGGGGATGCAGACCTGTCTAAGACGTGCAAATGAGCATACAGTAATATTTCCATTTGCTAAATGCTTTGCTGTGGATGGTTTTTGTCACTTTTATTTACCCACCATAACTTAACTAAGTATGGTAAAACCTATCCCTTGCTTCATTTTTTGCATAGCCAGTATAACCAACCGAGCGGGAGGAGGAAGAAGAAGGAGCTCTGCGTGTAGGGAGGCCAACAGCCCTTACACTAGGCCCCATACCCCCAGCCCAGTTAGGCCCTGAGTCCCCGTAGAGTGAGGCGCAACTAGGCACAGGCCATCAGATAGGATACAATTCCCTTTATTATCAGCAGGAGAGTTGTACACCCAGAGACTGTTGCAATATCAACCCAGAGGTTTGGGCTCAAACCTTGGCCGCACAGCAGCCACCCACCGGGTGGGATCACCCCGGAGGGTGTTCCTGAAATTCACGCGATGTGTGATCCTTTGTGAAGTTCCTTGGCAGGCCCAAGCGCTGGAGCGCTAGGCAGGTAACCTCATCAAGTGCACCAACTATATATATATATATCAGGACATAGTAGCTGCGCAGTCACACAAACATACCTCACTTTGGGGGTGGGGTAATATTGAGTGTGGGTACTTGGATACGGTGTGGGTACACGGTGAGGGGGTTACATCCTGCGAGACGCAGTAGCATAGTGTCTCTTCTAGGGAGGAACACCTGTTGATTATATGCAAGGTTATGGTTGCGTTAGTAAAGTCATTGGTTATTTTATATGCTATGTGTGTGGAGTAATACATTATTGTCCTGCGAGGCACAACTCCCACTCTGCTGGGAGCCATTGCAGGTGGAGGCGCTGCACTAAGTAAGAGGTTATCAGTATTCACACGAGGTGTCCCAGGCTCTCAGTGGCAGAGGCTTAGGCCCTGCGAGCCAACAGGTTGCACAGCATTGGTAGCATACTGTATTCAATAGGAAACAGGGCTACTTGTGTTATGGAGCATGTGCTCTGTTTTTTATTTTTTAGATATAGATATAAAAGCATATAGCAAATGGAAATATTACTGTATGCTCATTTGCATGTCTTAGACAGGTCTGCAACCCCGCCTTTCACCATTATCACCCAGCACACAGCACTTCCACTGCAGCAAGGGATTCTGGGAAATGACATGCAAATTTGTACACAGTGCCACCTTTTGCTTCCCTATAGGCTTAAGCTTGCTGCATGGTCACAGCTTTGAGCACAGCCAGGATTAAGATGCATAGCCAGAAAACCCACCCACAGACAGCTGTTTCGACCTTAATTGGTCTCATCAGTGTGGGGTTGGTTACCAACATCTTAACCCTGGCTGTGCTCAAAGCTGTGACCATGCAGCAAGCTTAAGCCTATAGGGAACCATGTTTATGGTTTTGAAGCAAAAGGTGGCACTGTGTGCTCATTTGCATGTCATTTCCCAGAATCCCTTGCTGCAGTGGAAGTGCTGTGTGCTGGGTGAAAATGGTGAGAGGTGGGGATGCAGACCCCACACTGAGGAGACCGATTAAGGTCGAAACTCTCTGTCTGTCTGTCTGTCTGTCTGTCTGTCTGTCTGTCTGCCTGCCTGCCTGTCTGCCTATCTGTCTGCTGGCTATGCATCTTAACCCTGGCTGTGACCATGCAGCAAGCTTAAGCCTATAGGGAACCATGTTTATGATTTTTTACCAAAAGGTGGCACTGTGTGCTCATTTGCATTTCATTTCCCCAAATCCCTTGCTGCCGTTGAAGTGCTGGGTGATAATGGTGAAAGGCAGGGTTGCAGACCTGTCTAAGACATGCAAATGAGCATACAGTAATATTTCCATTTGTTATATATATACAGTGTTCGACAAATCACCCAAAAATCTACTCGCCGAACATAAAATCTACTCGCCAACAAGCCCCGCCCCTAGCCCCGCCCCTAGCCCGCCCCTAGCCCCACCCCTAGCCCCGCCCCTAGCCCCACCCCTAGCCCCGCCCTCAGTCCTGCTTTAAAAAAATGAATAAATTCCTAGTAAGAACAACATTCGTTTTTGACATTAGTTTATTTATTGTATTACATTCTACTACAATTAGTCCTTGTTACGTGTGTGTGTGTGTGTGTGTGTGTGTGTGTGTGTGTGTGTGTGTGTGTGTGTGTGTGTGTGTGTGTGTGTGTGTGTGTGTGTGTGTGTGTGTGTGTGTGTGTGTGTGTGTGTGTGTGTGTGTGTGTGTGTGTAAATGTCGGATTTAGACAAAAAAGCCAGATGTGAATGACTAGTTTCCTGAACCCCATAACTAGTGCCTGGACGCCCCCACGTCACAATATCTAAAGCAGCAATCCCGCCTGGGATCTTACCTGATCCGCAGTCCCTCAATGTCCAGGTTGCCTCATTCCCGCAATGTTATACATTGGAGGGGAGGTGTTCCTTACCTGTCTTCTGGGTTAGGGGGATTCCGATGTCTTCCGTGTGAAGCTCGAGAATTAGATCTGGAAGAAAGCAGTATAGGTTATTTCGGTGTAGGTATAGGGCAGTTAAGATATTTAGGATAAATAAGAGATCCAGCGTGTGAAAGAGAGAGAGAGATAGTGGGTGAGAGAGAGAGAGAGAGAGAGACAGACAGAGACAGAGAGAGAGAGACAGAGACGGAGAGAGAGAGAGAGAGAGAGAGAGAGACAGAGAGAAAGACAGAGAGAGACAGAGAAAGACAGAGAGAAACAGAGAGAGACAGAGAGAGACACAGAGAGAGAGAGACACAGAGAGAGAGAGACAGAGACACAGAGAGCGGCACACACACACAGAGAGCGGCACACACACAGAGAGAGAGAGAGAATGAGAGACAAAGACAGAGAGTGACAGAGAGAGGAGAGGGTGACAGAGAGAGGGAGAGGGCGACAGAGAGCGGGAGAGGGCGACAGAGAGAGGGAGAGGGCGACAGTGAGAGGTAGAGGGCGACAGAGAGAGGGAGAGGGCGACAGAGAGAGGGCGACAGAGAGAGGGAAAGGGCAACAGAGAGAGGGAGAGGGCGACAGAGAGAGGGAGAGGGCGACAGAGAGAAGGAGAGGGCGACAGAGAGAGGGAGAGGGCAACAGAGAGAGGGAGAGGGTGACAGAAAGAGGGAGAGGGCGACAGAGAGAGGGAGACACAGAGAGGGAGAGGGCGACAGAGAGAGGGAAAGGGTTAGGGTGACAGGGAAAGGGTGAGGGTGACAGGGAAAGGGTAAGGGCGACAGGGAAAGGGTGAGGGCGACAGGGAAAAGGTGAGGGTAACAGGGAAAGTGTGAGGGCGACAGGGAAAGGGAGAGGGCGACACAGCGAGAGGGCGACACAGCGAGAGGGCGACACAGGGCGAGGGCGACACAGGGAGAGGGCGACACAGCGAGAGGGCGACACAGGGAGAGGGCGACACAGGGAGAGGGTGACACAGGGACAGGATGAGGGTGACACAGGGAGAGGGTGACACACAGAGAGGGTGACACAGGGAGAGGGTGACACAGGGAGAGGGTGACACAGGGAGAGGGTGACACAGGGAGAGGATGAGGGTGACACAGGGAGAGGATGAGGTTGACACATGGAGAAGGCGACAGGGAGAGGGTGACACAGGGAGAGGGTGACACAGGGAGAGGGAGAGAGGGTGACACACTCACAGACTCACAGACACACACACAGACACACACTCTCACAGACACACACTCTCACAGACACACACTCACAGACACACTCTCACAGACACACACTCTCACAGACACACACTCACTCACAGACACACACACTCACACACACAGACACTCAGTCAGTCACACACACACACACAGTCCAGACACAGAGTCACTGTCTAACACTGTAACACACTCACACACTGTCACTCTCACACTGTCACTCACCCGCAAGGCAGGGGGTCGCACATGGCAGCAGTGGGGCCTCCGCATGGCAGTGGGCCCTCCACATGGCAAGAGGCCCTATGCAAGGCAGGGGGGGCGTCCCCCCTCCATAGGCGGACACCGCCGCAGCACACACCCCCCCGAGGTGCTCTCTCTCACACACACTCCTCCCCCACCCCCCACTCCACCCCCCCTCCTCTCCGCCAATCTCTGGCCCCACGCGTGCAGCAGCCAAGGGAGTGCCGGGGACCGGGGGGGGGGGAGGAAAGGAACACCCCCACTACCACCTCCCGTCCAGCAGGGGCAGTGAGGTGGGGGGACAGGGAAAAACTGCAGCAAGCCACGGGGACCGGAGAAGAAACACTCCCGCTATCACCTCCTGTCCCGTGCAGGCAGCAGGGGGGACGGGGACATCGTGGCAGGCAGCGATAGGCAGTGATAGGCATGGGGAGGCAGCATATGGAGTGTGGGAGGCATGGGGAGGCAGCATATGGAGTGTGGGAGGCATGGGGAGGCAGCATATGGAGTGTGGGAGGCATGGGGAGGCAGCATATGGAGTGCGGGAGGCATGGGGAGGCAGCAGAGGGAGTGCGATAGGCATAGGGAGGCAGCAGAGGTAATGCGATAGGCATGGGGAGGCAGCAGAGGGAGTGCAATAGGCATGGGGAGGCAGCATAGGGAGTGTGGGAGGCATGGGGAGGCAGAAGAGGGAGTGTGATAGGCATGGGGAGGCAGCAGAGGGAGTGCGATAGGCATGGGGAGGCAGCAGAGGGAGTGAGATAGACATGGGGAGGCAGCAGAGGGAGTGAGATAGGCATGGGGAGGCAGCATATGGAGTTCGGGAGGCATGGGGATGCAGCAGAGGGAGTGCTATAGGCATGGGGAGGCAGCAGAGGGAGTGAGATAGACATGGGGAGGCAGCAGAGGGAGTGAGATAGGCATGGGGAGGCAGCAGAGGGAGTGAGATAGGCATGGGGAGGCAGCAGAGGGAGTGAGATAGACATGGGGAGGCAGCAGAGGGAGTGAGATAGGCATGGGGAGGCAGCAGAGGGAGTGAGATAGACATGGGGAAGCAGCAGAGGGAGTGCGATAGGCATGAGGAGGCAGCAGAGGGAGTGCGATAGGCATGGGGAGGCAGCAGAGGGAGTGAGATAGGCATGGGGAGGCAGCAGAGGGAGTGAGATAGACATGGGGAGGCAGCAGAGGGAGTGAGATAGGCATGGGGAGGCAGCAGAGGGAGTGCGGGAGGCAGCAAAAGGAATACTTGCAGTACTTCGAGCAAGATCGCCATAGTCGAGCGTGATGCGTGGGCTCGTATAGAGCCTGGCCATGCGCCCACAAAGCCTGGGAGCGCGTGCCAATCAGCAGTCAGGTAGGGGGAGTTTTTTTTTTTAGCACGAGCAGGGAAAATTTAAAAAAAACAAACCCGTGTGCCCAGATGTTAAATCCACTCGCCCCGGGCATTCAGATGTATAGGATTGTCGAACACTGTATATATATAGACAAAAAATATAACACAGCGCTAGAATGAAAAAAATCTAATAAAAATGACTCTAAGATGACTAAAATATTAACAGAAGGAACCTATAACACACTTCTTTCTATCATCTCTGTTTTTACCCCTGTGATTTAACTCTTCCCCTCCCTCTCACCTTTCCCAGCCTGTCTCTCAGACTGCATCCTTTTTTTGGGGTGAGAAGGGAGCGATCCAATCAGGAGCACCTCATGTGAAATAAAAAACATAAAAAACAATAATAGTGTAGTGTGTTAGTACAATGTGGGCTAGATGCATGTCTTGGCTCTTGAGGATTTTCTACTTACAAGAGGTAATAAAAAGTAGAGCTTTTGTCTCAGACTGCATCTCCAGCCCCATGCTGCTCTACTTGAGGCCCCATCCCCTGACCTAGGCCCTGCCAACCTACAGAGGCTCTGCAGAGGAAGGGATTTCCCCTCTGTCCTTCTTACTGCATCTCAGGGCCCCGCCCCCTGACCCAGGCCCCACTCACCTGCAGAGGAAGGGATTCCCCTCTGTCCTTCTTACTGCATCTCAGGGCCCGCAATATTCTGCCAGGAGGGGAGAGCGGGGCCCCCAAGAGCGTGGGTCCCTTTCTTTGCACGGGCTATAGCTGCGCCCCTGGCTGGAAGTCTTCTGGACTTAACAATGTCATCTGCAAATCATAGGTGACTCAAATATTTACTGTTTATTTTGATTCGTTATTCTTCCCAATCTAATATCTTGAAAAATGTGTTGCAGTGAAAAGCCTTGGTTACATGATGTCTCCGTGTGGCACTCCCTTGTTGAAGCTTATATTGCTTGTATCTTCATTCAATTTTGTATTCTTAGTGCATGTAGGGTCACTGATATGTAGACAGAATCAAATGCTTTTTCGTAATCTACAAATCATGAAACGAGTGTTAGATTGTATTCATTACTTCGAGAAATCACTTACTGTACAACTTGGATGTGGTCCATTGTCTGGTATTCCCTGCGAAATCCCACATGTTCTCTAGGCTGAGCAAAATTCAGGGTCTGGTGCATCCAATTAGTGAGTTTCTATGACAAAATCTTGTAAGCAATTGAAAAATAGGGCTAACGACAGCTTGGAAAAAAGGTAAGTGGATCAATGAAACTGCAGCTCCAAGAAAAAAACTCAGAACTCACCAGAATAGAAAAAATAAAGATTTATTTAACTACATGTAAAAATGATACAAAAACACACTGCCTAAACAAAAAGCTCTCCTCCCACGTGTTTCATGCCCACTACGGCGCATTCTCCTTGAGTAGGCGCAATAGTGGGTGTGAAATGCGTGGGAGAAGAGCTTTTTGTTTTTGTCCGTGTGTTTTTGTATCATTTTTACATGTAGTTAAATAAATCTTTTTTATTTTTTCTATTCTGATGAGTACTGAGGTTTTTTCTTGGAGCTGCAGTTTCATTGATCCCTTTACCTTTTTTCTGATGCTCTGCGATCGAAGAGACTTGGAGTCACGGAGGATTCCTTTCCTGTGGACACATGCTAATGTTGAATCAGCTGGAGGAACTGGACGATGACTCATTGTGAGTTTTTTATTAAACTCCACATTGGGTACAGCCGGAGACACGGGAGCAGTGTTCTAGCCCTACACGTTGGGTGAGGACTGCATATATACCCTTCACTCAGGTATTGGGCTTGTTATACTTTTGTGTTCCCTCTACTTGTGCTCTCTTCCTATCCTTACATATACAGAATATCGTAGGAAAAACAGTGACAATAGCGCTCTAACAAACCCAAAATATAATAATAACCACTAATATGAAAGTGACGATGTGGTTAATGAAACAATATCAGTGATAGTGCACGTGCCTAATTAAAGTGCATATAAAGTGAAAAAAGGACTCAAAATAAACTGCAACCCTTAAAAAAGACTGTTTCACTTGTCTTTTCTTGGATGATCTTTCAAAAAGTCAGGGGAGCTCGTCTCGTAGCTATAGAATAGAAAAAACATATCATAGTGCAATAATGTTTTAACAGTGAAAAAGGTGAAAAATTGATCCAAAATGACTACTCACATTCAAGTAATCAAATCAGACATTCATCCAACTTAAGGGGTGGATGCGCCCTATGTGATAACAGCAGCCACCAGTCACAACCTCCAAGGAAGAAAAATGAGAGACCATATAGTGTAGAGGTAAAACAATTCTAATATCAAATACACGATTGAAGGCTTACACTTAATACAGTCGAAGTAGAAACTCAAAGGTAGCGGATGACAGATATCCCTGGGGTCGCGATTCCTTGGGTTATTCGTTCACCTCCGCTCTCTCAGGAAACACTTTGATCCACACCGGGGCTCCCGTTTCGTCACTTCCAGTACGCCGAGAACCACCTAGGCTCCAGATACGTCACTTCGGGGCGTTATTATTTGGAGTATCTTTTTATTTATTATTGAATTTTTCACTTTGGGAAAACGGAGATATCATTCTTTGTACTGTCGGGACTCATTGCCATTACGGCGTTTGCTGCACTGTCAGTGTTTGAGCTGACCCGGAAGCCTTCCATGCAATACATGCATTGTGAGTGACGACGCTGACCCGGAAGCCCTCCACGAGTGAGACACTTGAACAGCGAGGAGGTGCCTGGTTACTTTCGATCCATGAAAGAATCACTACCACGGATTCCCTTCAATACGGTGATGTGAACGGTCTTCTATCCGGTGTTGCAGTCGAGTTCCTGCTGTACATGTTGGCGATTGAGTATTATATCTCATACATGCGATTTATTATCCTCCGTTTGTGAGTGGAAAATTCATATTTTACCAGTCCCATATATAAAATTGTTAACCTTACTACACTATGAGTGTGCCTGTTTTTTGTTTTTTTCTCCTTTAGATATATATATATATATATATATATATATATATATATATATATATATAAAGCAGAAAGTAGCCGTGTTAGTCCAGTTGCGATAGTGCAGAATAAATGAGTTCTTCAGTATTAGGTGATACCTTTTTTATTGGACTAACAATTTATGTCATAGGACAAGCTTTCGAGAGTTCTCCTCTCTTCTTCAGGTCAGCAATACTGATTTACACAGGAATCAATGCTAAAACAGTGTAGAGAGAAAAAAAAAAAAAAAAAACAGATATTTACTGTATTTACCGACCTTATCTACAGTAAATATCTGTTTTTTTTTCTCTCTACACTGTTTTAGCATCGATTCCTGTGTAAATCAGTATTGCTGACCTGAAGAAGAGAGGAGAACTCTCGAAAGCTTGTCCTATGACATAAATTGTTAGTCCAATAAAAAAGGTATCACCTAATACTGAAAACTCATTTATTCTGCACTATATATATATATATATATATATCAAATGGAAATATTACTGTATGCTCATTTGCATGTCTTAGACAGGTCTGCAAGCCTGCCTTTCACCATTATCACACAGCACACAGCACTTCCACTGCAGCAAGGGATTCTGGGAATGATATGCAAATGAGCACACAGTGCCACCTTTTGTCTCAAGTTCACATTACATGAACAACCCTTAAGCCAATGCATGCTGCTTTAAACACAGATTTTAAACATAGCCTGGGATGAGCTGCAAAGCCAGTAAACCCACTCACAGACAGACTGTTTCGACCTTGTGGGTCTCTTCAGTGTGAGGTTGGTAGCTCGAAACAGTCTGTCTGTGAGTGGGTTTTCTGGCTTTACAATTCATCCCAGGCTCTGTTTAAAAGCTGTGTTTAAAGCAGCTAAAAGATTCTGGAACAGCGCAAAGAGCGCACCTCCTTCCTACGCGTTTCATCATTCCCTGACGAAGTAATTTTTTACGAAATGCGTAGGAAGGAGGTGCGCTCTATAGCGCTGTTCCAGAATTTATTGTGGACATTACAACACACTAAGTGTAGTGGTGTATACGGACATTCTAAAAAGCAATCAGCATACATCGCCTGAGAAGCCAGAGCCGCTACGGAGTCCCTGTGACGTCATCAGAAGTTCCCCGAGAGTCTGACACGAGGATCTGAGCCCGACCGACGTTCCGGTGGAAGTAACATCTCTCGATCCAACCAGACGAGCAAAGACCTGGACTAAGAGAGACTACAGACAGCTGCCTGGGAGATTAGAATTTCCATCTCCCCATTCGGCCTGTGTTTCATATGATCCGGTGTAGAAGAACTGCTGATGTGGTAACATGTCCCTTACATGTCATGTCTATTTACATTTTAATTGATGTACATGCGATACTTACCTGCTGATATTTCATCACAATATATTTATATACTACACTATGAGGTTTTGCGCTGTTTTTCTTTTTGTTTTTATCACCAGTAAGTATGATACAGGTAAGTATGGCACTCAAAAAATATATATATACAGTACAGGATGTACACTGTACAGTACATTTGAATTGGATATGTGTGTGCTGTTTAACCTACAGTAGTATAGTTATAGTTATACAGAAGTTAGTGCAATATAGATAAAGTGCAGGAAATCCCCCTCCTCCCCCCAAAACTGGCAGGTATGACACAGTGCTCCAATCCACAATTTGTTATAGTTATAGTTAAACTGTATACAGTATAGTTATTGTATACTGTGTACCGGAATGTAGTAAGGTACTTTACTGTAGTAAGGTAAGTATGATACAGGTAAGTATGGCACTATATATATATATATATATATATATATATATATATATATATATGTATATATATATATATATATATATATATATATATGTATATATATATATATATATATATATATATATATATATATATATACATACATACTGTAGTATAGTTATAGCTATACAGTATATAGTTAGTGCAATATAGATAAAGTTAAATATTGTGAAATACTCAATGCCTTTAATGCACTCATTTTTTTCTTTTTCTTTTCAGAGCTGCAGCACTACAGGATGGAGGGGGAGACATGTGAAAAAGTGTTGTACTGTGTGTATACGGTAGTAACAGTCAGTAATTTACACTAACCCCCACCCCTCTCTCAACGACAAAAGAACTACAGACTGCAATGCAACCATTATGAAGAAGATAAAGACAAGATTGTAAATTTGGAAGAAGAGGCGACCTACTGTATTTTTGTATTATTCATTTTTCCATGATTATCCAGCAGACATAAATTTGTTCCTTCTTTAAATTCATGAGAATCATTTGAACTTTGTGTTTTGTGTGTGTGTGTTGGGGGGCACGGGGGGGGGAGGGTTGATGTGCTATTACTCCAGATTACACAGTTAAACAAAGCCTGGAAATGAACCTCTACTCTAATTCATTCAAACTCTAATGAATCGCTCTGGGGACAGGTGTCAATAAGCCGTTCAATTCACTTTGGTTTGTTAGGCTTACAGTGTGTGGGGGGGGGGGGGGAGAGGTGTGAATGCAGAATTATTAGTTCAAAGAAATCTTTTGAACAAATTATCAGAATGTTTTGAACCCCACACCCCCAAATAAAAATTACAGTATTCCACCCACCTCATAAAGTACAGTATACATGACTGTAGTGTAGAATTAAAAAGCTAGTGATTGATTCTAAGAATAGCAAAAATTGTTATACAAGCCCATGACGAGAAACAAAACAAAAAAATGTTTCTTTTTAGACTTGAAATTCACATTGAATGAGAAGTCATTCTCGCCAAATCCCCATATGCGTTTCAACAAGGTTCCAATGAGACATACACGCATGCGCCTAATTGTGAAGACACGCATATGCGTTTCAACAAGGTTCCAACGAGACACACACGCATGTGCATAAATGTGAAGACACGCATTGGTGTAATGGCCGCCGCTGGCTCTCAATCTCCCTGCAGCAACCACACAGCTGTCCCCCTCACGCAGCCTGGAGGTAAGAGGGGGACCTGGCTACACATACATTTTTCATGTCGACATCTCATGTATGAAGTGTTTGTATACTTATTCAGTAGTATGATTTTAATATTCTTCATTCATATAAGTTTCTATTTTTTATACTTTCAAGTTTCATTGTTTCTTTAAATTGGAGTGTGGGATACCAGTTCTGTATATATTGTTATTCAGGGGTTTTAGAAATTCCTCCCTGGTTTCCTTCGCACCCACATTACCTTACTTCTCATTTCTTTAGGTGGTGCTATTTGTCTATTCTTGTGTCAACTAATTCTAAGGAAAGAATTTGTTTCTTACTTCCACAAGAAAGTCTATCATTTGGTTTGCTTAACACACTCAATCTAGAAAGTACCCCTCCCAATAGAAAACAAGATTTAAAAAAAGAATAAATAATACACCTTTTTTTATTATTATTCTCATAGAAGCCAAAATAGCTTCAGCCACACGTATTACGGCCAAGAGGACAATAACAGTTTTGTAATTATTCCCACCATGCTCTGCGTTTAGTGCCATCTGGCCCATAATATAACAGGATTTTAAAGACAATGTTTTCCATTGGCATAACTAATTAATAAAAACGTTTTGCTAAATAATTATATTTTAATGATTACACCTCTTTTAAGCTTGCGTTGGAGTATTTTGCCCGAAGCCGCTCTTTGCAGCAGTACTGGCAGTGAAAGAATAGGATGAATGTGAGTGAATAACCATTCCCTAATGAAGCAACCAATGTCAATTCAGTTGCACAAATGAATTAAGCTGTTTTCTTACAACGTAGTTAAGTATAAATAACTTGTGTATTAGTAATACAGGTTTATGAATCCTACGATAAACCAAGGAAAATATTAAATAATTGAAAATGTATTGCATGGGATTCATTTACCTATCATTAACTGGAATAATAATGGTAATAATAATGTTTTAGTACCTTGTTCAACTTAACTTTTATAATTTTAGAGGCATGTGTTTGTATTCATTGAAAGATTCTATAGTTTTCCTTGAATCCCAAGAGGACATCAAATATGTGAAAAGCTTGGAAATGCTAGTTTTTTTACCTCCAAGTCACTATCCCACTCACACTTATCAAATCACAAATAATTAAATTATTTACTAAAAAAATAATTTTATATATATATATATATATATATATATATATATATATATATATATATATATATAGCAACTGTAAATATTACTGTATGTTCATTTGCATGTCTTAGACAGGTCTGCAACCCTGTCTTTCCCCATTGTCACCCAGCATACAGCGCTTCCACTGCAGCAAGGGATTCTGGGAAATGACATGCAAATGAGCACTCAGTGCCACCTTTTGTCTCAAGCTCGTATTACACAAGCCAATCCTCAAGCCAATGCATGCTGTTTTAAACACAGCTTTTAAACAGAGGCTGGGGTTAGATGCAAAGCCATTAGACCTACTCTCATACATGTTTCAACCTTGATGGGTATCATCAGTGTGAGGCTGGTCTTAATGGCAAAGCAGGTTTGAGACTAGACTAGGTAATCACCACTGTCATTAAGGTTATGGTGGGTAAAAAAAGTGACAAAAACCCTCCACAGTAAAGCATAAAGCAACTGTAAATATTACTGTATGTTCATTTGCATGTCTTAGACAGGTCTGCAACCCTGTCTTTCCCCATTGTCACCCAGCATACAGCGCTTCCGCTGCAGCAAGGGATTCTGGGAAATGACATGCAAATGAGCACTCAGTGCCACCTTTTGTCTCAAGCTTATATATATATATATATATATATATATATTGTATATGAGTGAATCTGGCCTAAGAGCTATCTTTTCTCTGCTAATTTAGTGATTAGTCCTGAGATGTACAATGGCTTGGATACCATGAGGAGAACATTGAAAAAAACTGTTTTTAGGGGTCCTAGGTTATCCTAAAAACAGCACCTGAAAAATATAAATTATCCAGTAAATTTATATTTTGCAATAAGCTGATTTTACTTGACAAAATGTAAACTTAGGACCAGATTCAATAAAGTCCATTACGTTTGATAAAATTACATGATGGCAGGAAAGGAGGGTATTTTTGCTGAGTTAACACATTACTCACTAAGATAATGATATACCGATATATCTGCCATAATTTAGCTCATTAGCATACAGTAGAATTCACGCAAAAAAATGTTGAAAATAACTGAAATATTTTACTCTAACACCATTATTCCCAGTCAGACTGTAAAATATGATTTTGCCGGAGAGGACAGGATGCAAGAAGAAACGAGAGAAAGATATTAACTTATACTCCATGTGGTGAGAAGATACCTGGTAACATGCCTGAGAGAGAGATACCTGGAAAATATGGCAATAAATAATCTAAATATTTTATTTTTGTATTTGGATATTTCCCAGTTATCTTAGGTATGTTCCCAATCACAGGTATCTTTCATTTCACCACAAGGAGTACACATGAATCTATTTGGATGTATTCAAGCAAAGGGGCCCTCTCTTAATTGGTCAAAAAATTTAAAGGCGTAAAACCTGTTGACGTCACTTTATTTGCATTACTATTAACGTGCATTTACTTTCAGTAGGTTTTTAATGGAGCTTAGAGAATCTGGGCCTTACATTCTGTTCTTTTCACATCCTGTCACTGTTCAAAAACTCCAAGTAAACACTAATAGATTAATGAATTCACTAACACATTTAATTGAAATGAATTCATGTGGAAATAGCTCAACCTTCAATCCATAGTTGAAATAGGTGTCCCTGGATACTATGTTATTAAGCAGATGCATATGCTGCAGCTCCTGGGAGAGATAAATTAATGTGGTTAATCTGCTTCTCTCTAGGGAACTATGAGAAGATTTAATCAGCGTGTAAAAAAACTATGTCTGTGAATAACTGTTCCTGCAGATCATAATTAACTACAGTATGTGCTTTGAAAATTGTGTCATTCCAGCATACTCGTATTTGTAACATAAAACAGCAAGGCTTAAATTTGGCCAAAAGAAAGCTTTCAAAAATGTTTAGTTATTGCTGTAAAAGTAATTACGGTACCATGACAGAGAAACTAGTAACAAGATACCAATCTTTATTTTATTTTTTTTACTTTTGCCATGATTATAACAACTATGAGTTAGAAAATAGCATACTGTATGTAATCTCTCTAGTTAACTGGTTGTCCTAACTAAGCAAATATATACTATAGCATTGTGAGGGGTAACCAGGCTGACTAATAAAGGTCAAGCCCACTTGGTTGTCCCTGATCCAAGTTTAGGGGCCCTAGAGTGTCAGCTCTTGGGCCTTACTGTTGCATATGTACTGCCATGCGTTGTATGTAAAATATGCGGCAATAAAGAATGTGTGTCTTTTGCCTTTCCAAGAGTGCTAACCAGTGGAGATTCTCAGGCTTTGAGTTTCAGGGTGGACTTTGCAGTAAAAGTGTTGTCGGATTGTGTCTAGCTAGCCGGAGACCAGAGTTGCTGGCCACCCCGGAAATGTATCCGGGAGCCGAGTCAGATTCCTGGGTACATGTAGACGCAGACATCCGGACAAAGTCCTCCCTGGAAAGCAGTTACGCGGCTCACCATCAGGATGCCCTGCTTCAGCACAGACCAGAAAAGTAAAAAAGGCCTAGGGATATGCGTATCACTGGTATAGTCAAGGGTCCCTAGTTTAGTGGAAGCCCCCCCACCCCCCGTATATGCCTAGAACCCCGGACCCGGTATAGGGGCTCGGAGTGTCTCCAACCATCCATAAGGTTGTGAGAGTGAAATTATTTTAAAGTCCAGCTTCGGTACATTAGAAGCAACTCTGAAAGTTAACCTACAGTAAGCGTTATATTTTATTATTTTTATTCTTATAGGAAGGTCTAGGAGATCTGAAAATAAACATGTGCATCTTTTCAGTATATCCTAGTGGACGAGGGACTTAGAAGAATTTTATGAGATTTTGGATTAACCTGGTGTATAAAAGGTATATATGTTTTATGCACTCTATATGAGCTGGGGAATTTCCAAGTCCCTGGTTACGAGAGACCAGATGGCTACCAGGCTTGGTGCCGCTGAGTCTGCTAGAGTCCCGGACTTGAAAGTCTCAGAGATGCAAAGGTGTAAGGGCGGGTGGAGTAATGGAGTTATGCTTGAGTACCCACGTCCTGTCATGAATAAGGGCTATCCGGCAACCATTTGCCCGGCCACAGACTCTGAGGAGCCTAGCCCAGCGGGTGGGTTCAATATGCTAAGTGGCAAAGGTGCCAGGTTGGCGCATACACCTTTGCAGAATTGAAAACCTATTATTGTGTATTTTTGCCCTTAATGATTTTTATTAGGTTACCATTGAGTGAAATAGTGGCTTATCATGCCCATATTATATGGGTATGACATACCACTGTGCCAATCAATGGGTACAGGGGGGGTATAGTGGGGCCGGGGTAGGTGGTTAGGCCTAACGTGGGATAGTGGGGCCAGGGTAGGTGGTTAGGTAGGTGGGTAACGTGGGATGGGGGTTAACACTTTAATTACTATAGCAGTTATTAACCATTAAGGAATTTAAGGGGTTAGGGGCCATTAGATTGTATTTTTCATGTACTCTTGCTGCCCACGGAGGTCATGGATTTTCAGTATGCTGATGAGGATACCATATGTGGATAATAGTTATTTTGCCCATTACTGTACTGTATGTGTTGGGGGGGGGGGAGTTGTTTGGGGTAGAGGAGGTGGGTAGTAGGGCTGTTGTGTGTATATTTTTGCTTATTGTGGGTAGCGAGATTGGGTGAAGGGGGTAGTAACCCCAAGGATGGATGTTTAGGCCTATCGGGTGGTAGCAGGAGGGGTTAACCCCTTCATGACCTTAGTGGTATTAACCGCTAAGGTAATGAAGGGGTTAACTCCACCCGCAACCCCCACACAAGGCCTAAACAACCACCAAGGGCCAAATACCACCTTCACCCCCCCCCCTACCCACAATAAACATGGCACTGGTAGTTAACCCCTTCATTGCCTTAGCGGTTAGCCGCTAAGGTTATGAAGTTGCCTGTAAATGCATTTTTATTGCATGGGATTCATGCCGGGGGCCTCCGGTGCTAATATTAATGGGTGTCAGCTCTGGAGACACGCTGACCCTTAGCCTTATGCCAATTAGTTCCCATAGCTGCACAATGAGGCAAATTAGAATATAGCACAAGATTTATCATAGAAAATAAAACACTGCTTTCAATGGGTTATTTTTTTAAATAAGTCCTGTGCTATTTTAACTTTTGTAAACAGAGACAACTCCGCCACTGTTGTTTAGAAGCAGGTCGTTTCATATCAAGGTAATGTATACCATAACACCCTAACCTTATTATTTACTTTAAAACCCTTAACCTTAGCTCCTTATCCTAACCCATTAACCCCTTACCCAAAAATCCTTAACACCTAATGCTAACGCGAATCTTTACCCTAAAAACCATAACCTCTTACCTTAAAAACTCTAACCTTAACCTTATCCTAAAACCCCTAACCTTAACTCATTACACTAACCCCCAACCTTACCTCACTCTAAAATGCTTAACCCCTTACCCTAAAATCCCTAAAGTTAGCCCCTAATGCTAACCATTAGGGCCAAAATGGCCAGTGGCTGAGTGTCCTTGGCAGCTGAATGACTTCTGCGGAGTGGCAGAAGCAAAAGGTCCCATTACATCGTAGTCATTTTATCGAAGTCTCCAGTTCCATGACTGGGGCCAAACCAGTGCAATAATGGGGACATTTCAGGTTTGTACTGAAGCACAATTTTAAATTAGATATCCCTGCACCAATTTTACTCCAAATAAATTGTTTGCAACTCTTAATACATAGGCCCCTGAGAAGTATTATAATATTAGTGTTTCAATTAAAATGTCGCTGCAATTTAAATTTAAAAACATGACTTTTTTCAGTTAGCAACATTGTATATTACGCTTTCTAAGCAGTATTTGCAAGCAACTTATTCAAATTTTAGCATGCTGCTTGCTTTACAAAAATACTGTACAACCATTTAAAACCTGTGATTTCTTCACGTGTTCATTTTTCTGTCTAACCCGTGGAAAAAAGCATAATTATGTTTTTTAAGTCTATGAATAAATAAATTAATTAGTTGTTTAGCAGTAACATTCTCAAACAAAAATTGTTAAGCTACTAATTGAAAAGGCCTAGATGTCAGGTACATGGAAATTGGCTATTTTTCTTTTAATAGCGTATTTTAAATGCTCTACACAAATGTGTTGTTTTGTGAAAGTCTGTCTACAAGGAATATGATGAAAGTCATTTGCTAATGCAAAATGTGGCATTAACTCAAAAAGCCTGGCATATTGCTTCTTAATATTAGAATTATGTGCTGATCCTGTTTTAATGATAACAAATCAACAAATAAATAAAGTACCTTATTTCCGAAGGAAAATATACAATTCTCTATTGGGATCATGTATAAACAGGTGTAAATTGCAAATCGCAGAGCTATTTACTGTGTTTTCCTGTCACTGTTGACCAGAAGCATTCTAATTGTATAACCAAAAGGAGTCTGTTTTATGCAAATTTCGTGATGCTCATGGGACAAAACAATTAAGAGCAATTTGTAGTGATTGTGGGGCAAGTTTTTGTGCTTGTTAAGATACAGATGTAGCAAGACTTACTATTCGCGGCACCAATAACAGAATGGATAAACGTGCGGGGGTTCCTGCTTCTGAACGGGAGCACCATAGCATTAATCCTTCAGAGCCATCTGTGAGGAAGTCAAACAGTCTGGAGAATCTGGGCAGAGGTACATGGCACACTCTTCTAGGGTACAGAAGTAATCTCTGTGAGTGTTTCATGCCCCAGAGCAGTTCAGAAGGTAAGAAGCAGTCTCTGTGTCTGTGTGAGGATGTAGACCACGGGTGTGCAAAGTGGGAGGCGCGGGATTTTCTAGGGGGGGCGTGGCGGTTGCAGAGGCCCACGTACTTCCCCAAGGCATTTAAATGAAATGTTGGGGAAGGCGTGAGGCCTCAGCAACTTCTCTTACCTACTCTCAGCCGGCTCTTCAGTGGCGCGTCACCATGGCAATGTGACGTCACATGACGTTGTGACGTCATGATGCCGCCGAAGCCAGAGAGCAGGTAAGGAGGGGGGTTCGAGCAGGGGGGAGAGCAGACAGGAGAGCGCAAACAGAAACTTTTGCACACCCCTGATGTAGACGACTCAAAATGGGTATCTACTGAGGCGCATGCGCGAGGCTGGAGCAGATGGCAGCATAAAACCAGAGCTCCATCCCCCACCTCCCGAAAAGCAGTAAAAACGGCAATAATTACAATAAAAACTCACAAATAAAAGCAGGAATAGAGTGAGGGATACTCACACAATGGCCCCACTACCAGCAAAGAAGAAAAAGGAAGGTGATTTAAGGCGATATTTGGGACGCTCTACACCCCGAGGCGCTGCCGCGGCAGGGCCGCCAGAGTCAACGGCAGGATCTGATTCAGAAAGGGATGAAGACCCCCCCCTGCAGCAGCCCACACAGATGCCTGTCCGAATATGCGATTTTGATCGCTTATACCAAGACATGAAGGACATGATCTACGTCGGCCTACAGGACATGAAAAAAGAGGTCCAAGGACTAGGAGATAGAACAAGCGCCTTGGAGGAAAAGATGGCGACCGCTTCCAAACAAATAAAAAAAACGGACAAAAAAAACACACATTTGCAAAACCAGATCGCGGAGATATTGGATAGGCAAGAAGATGCTGAAAACCGAGACCGCAGAAACAACATCAGGGTGCGTGGGGTCCCAGAAACGATTTTGGACGCAGAGGAATTCATAACCCGGTGGCTGGAAGCCTTACTCCCTGACGTACCCGCGGCAGAAAGAGTGATGGATCGGTGCCATAGAGCCCTCAGAAGCCGCCCAGCAGCCGCAGATCAACCGCGGGATATAATAGCAAGATTACACTACTTTAAAACCAGGGACGCGGCCTTCAAATGCGCAAGAACAGAGGGGGCATGCCGGTTCGAGGGAATCGTGTTCCAGCTGTTCCAGGACTTATCCCCGATCACCCTCACGAGGCGACGAGCGCTGCACCCGGTCACCAAACTATTGAGAGACCGGGCAGTGAGGTACCGCTGGACCTTTCCGTTCGGCCTGATGGTAATCAGGAATGGAAGGGCCATAACTATAAAAGACCCAGGGGAAAGCGAAGAATTCCTGCATAAACTAGGACTAAAGGAGGGCCAGTCACAAAGTCCCAGGAGAGAAGCACGAGAGGACCCAGAGTGGAGCACCGTGGGAACGCCAAAATCCCCTGAGATCCGATGAGCCCCCCAGTTTCCTAAACCTACCAAAGTCCAGTTGACTACCCTTGCAGTTCAAAGTTGGGGAAGTAACTACCCCACCAGTTTGCCGAATAAAGTTTGCCGAATAAAATGCCTGACAAAGATGCCCCCCGTTGGTAATGCCACTGAAAGGTCTCCACTAGATGCCTGGAAAAGAAAAAACCCAAAATCTTACCTGAAGCTGCAAATGGCGACCCGAGGTGAAACGCAAGGCACCCAACATGGCGCCGCAGAGAGCGGCTCACAGCATGGCTTCGTTGCGGAAGTGGAGGGCTTCCAGACGCGGGAACAGGTGAGGAGACGTCCTTCTCCGCGGGCTAACTGGAGGACAATGGCGGCCGACGGAAACGCGTCACCGGAAGTGGCTCGGACGCCATCTTGGAGGGGGCAGAGGGGAGGATCAGCCGGAAGGCGTCACAGAAAAGCACCGGAAGACCGTGGCACTCTGCAACCGACTGGCGCCCCCCCCACTCCAGAGGAACCAACAAGATGCCAGTGATAATGGCACCAAACAGCGGCGTAAAGACATTGAGCCACTGAGAGCGCAGAATGCAATAAGAGACCAACAGAGTAACGGAGGAGCGGAGGGAGGGGGGACACAACAGATTACACTGCACATACCAACTGATAAGAGGGGTGGGAGCATGGCATACAGGGCTACGTAGAAGCAGACCACCATGAAACAATAGCTACCAACATGGAACCCAGACTATCAGAGGGTGGAATCATGCAGAGATATCAAGGCAGGCAGGAAATTACAAGGGAAGATGGCAAACAGAGGCAAACAGTTATCTTAGTCAAGTTACAAGTTACACTCTTATTGTTGATGTTTCTTGCTGAACTTACAGTTTGCAAGCACAGTTACACAAAGTGGCCGTTTCACTATTGTATTATTATTCCACTACAAGGGAGAGGGGGGGGAGCGCTGCCCCCCGTGAAGGCCTTGAGTATGAGCCTCCACATGGGTGTGGGAGAGAAGACCCACAAGAGACCCATGGAAGTCCCGTTTAGGCCAGCTGCGAAGGATGGGAGAGGGGGAAGGAGGGCCATCCCGAACTCCATCCAGGCTGTACGCCTGACAAGGGCAAAGAAGGGGACTGGGGGAGCTAGCTCTCGCCCAGCCCCCGGAATGTTACTCTATGTTGAAATAATTGTTGATTTGTGTTTCTCGATGTTTCCCCAGTGTGTTTCCCTTTGTACCCCCATGCCATCGCTCCAGACTGCGGACAAGTGGACTCAAGCACGAGACCATCCGACACCCACATCGCTGTCGCCAGAGGCTCAGACGGTGGATTAAGCAAGAGTAAAGGTTGGAAACTACAATCATGAATAAAGGGGTTACTATAATATCACATAATGTTAAGGGCTTCAATAATCCAGGGAAGCGCAGACTAGCTATGGCAGACTATAAAAAAACAGACCCTGACATCATCCTCTTACAGGAAACACATTTTTCTAAAACCAATGCCCCAAAATTTATTGATTATAGGTATAAAAACTGGTTCTCAGCCTCAGCCACAAAAAAAAAGAGGGGAGTAGCCATCTTGGTGCATGACCGTTTGCCCCTGATGATTAAGACCATTAAAAAAGACTGCAACGGCCGATTTCTCATTTTAACCGGCGAAATAAGAGGTCAACCAATCACGCTGGCAAACGTTTATGCTCCAAGCGAAGGTACGGAAGCTTTTCTAGTAAGGTTCTTCGCTGCGCTCCAGAGATTAGCGACAGGATGTGTTATACTGGGAGGAGACTTCAACCAAACCCTAGATCCTATACTCGATAGATGCACCCCGAGCGGTAAAAATAGCTCCAAGATAAGACAAACCTGGAGTAGAGAGCTGCGCACCAATAACCTAATAGATATTTGGCGAGAACAGCACCAGCAGGATAAAGGTTTCACATTCTACTCCCACCCTCATGACAGATACAGTCGGATAGACTACCTGTTTGTATCAAGTAGACTGGTTTCACAGATCTCCCACACGGGCATCCACGATATTTCGTGGTCAGATCACGCGCCGATAGAGCTGCGGTGCACTAATTTTAGTCTAGACAGACCAGGAGCGAACTGGAAGCTCAATGAAGTTTTACTCAAGATCCCCGCTATTGCACAAAGCGTAGGGGATAAAATCAGGGAATATTTTCGGGAGAACGTAGGAAGTGTGACTTCGCAGGCTACCTTATGGGAGGCCCATAAGGCGACTCTGAGAGGAGAGCTCATGAGGATTGCTAGCAGGCGAAAGAGGGAGAAGGACAAAAAAATCAATCAATTACAAGCAGAATTAGCAGTCCTCTCAACTCGACATAAAAAGAATAAAGACGCAATGACCCTTAAGGAGTTGCTAGATACTAAAACCAAATTGAATATTTTGTTGACCTCCCGGGCTGAGAAAGAGCTGACATGGACTAAGCGGAAATATTTTGAGAAAGCAAACAGGCCAGATACCTTACTTGCCAACAAACTAAGAGACAAAAACCAAGTCTCCCAAATTCGGGCAATTCGAACAAAACAAGGGGACCTGACCTCTGACCCTAAAAAAATAGTCAATGAATTTAAAAAATACTATGAGACCCTCTACGATGGGGCGAAGGTGGCACACACGCCAACCACACAAGCACGGCTTAAGACGTTCATGACTGAGGCACAGCTGCCTACAGTGACCAGAGAGGAGAGGGACGCACTGCAGGCAGAATTTACTATGGAGGAGCTTTTCGAGGTAATGAAAGCACTGAAAGCAGCAAAGGCCCCAGGCCCAGATGGATTTTCCAACCTCTATTATAAAAAATTTCGTAAAATTTTAGCTCCTCATCTCTTAAAACTTTGTAACTCCTTTTTGGATGGTGCCCCCATCCCGAGCTCGATGCTCCAGGCGTCTATCTCAGTAATCCACAAACAAGGAAAGGACCCAGCGGACTGTAAAAGCTACAGGCCCATCTCATTAATAAACTCGGATATAAAAATCTTTTCCAAACTGTTAGCTAACCGCCTTAACCAGGTGTTGTCCAGGTTGGTCCATCCTGATCAAGTAGGGTTCATATGTGGTCGGCAAGCAGCTGATAACACCAGACGGATTATTAACTTAATTGATCTGGCGCAGAAAAAACGTATCCCGTCTATGGTGCTTAGTCTAGATGCTGAAAAAGCGTTCGACAGAATTGACTGGCCCTACTTGAGAGCGACGCTTGGGGCGTTTGGGTTGGGAAGGAGAATGATAGAGGCAATTCTCGCTCTGTATCAGGGACCGACGGCGAAGGTCAGACACCAGGGCTTCCCTTCGGAAGAATTCCAGATAAAGAGCGGCACCAGACAGGGCTGTCCTCTGTCACCCTTACTCTTTGCGCTTTGTATTGAACCCCTGGCGGCACACATCCGTCTCAGTCCAAATATAACAGGCATCCAAATCAGGGACCAGTCACATAAAGTGGCCCTGTATGCTGATGACGTGATACTCACACTATCACAGCCCCTCACCTCTCTGCCGAACGTCTTCCAATTGTTAGGGGAATTTAATACAATATCGGGATTTAAAATTAACCAGGCAAAATCAGAAGCCTTAAATATCAATTTACCTAAAGCTACTGAGAAATTGATCACGATAAATTTTGAATTCAAATGGCAAACCTCCTGCATAAAATACTTAGGAGTAAATATCACAAAGCAATCTGATACCATTTATAAAGCGAATTACCCCAGGTTGATTCGGACTCTGAAGGAAGACCTCCGGAAATGGGCAGGGTACAACATATCCTGGATCGGAAGGATCCAATCACTGAAAATGAACCTCCTGCCCAGGATACTGTACCTATTTCAGACTCTTCCGGTCCCAATAAACAGGGAAGAGATCCTTCGGTTACAGTCCGCAATGGTGAAATTTATCTGGGGTAATAAAACCCCCCGTATCAAAACTAGTATACTAATTCGACCCACTACAAAAGGAGGACTAGCGGTACCTTGCCTGTTGTCGTACTATAGAGCGGCCCAATTAACCCAAATCATCCAGTGGCATACCCACCCTATCCAGAGGCGATGGGTAGCGCTGGAGGCGGCCTGCTGTGCCCCGGTGGCATTGCAGGACCTGATATGGCTTCCAAACAAGGTCCGCAAGGACTTCACAAACCCGCTCCCCGCGGTAGTCAGCTCTTTGGCAGTCTGGGACAAAAGCAAATATAAGCACGTCTTGATGAGACAACACTCCTTGATGACCCCAATTTTGGGGAACCCTGATTTCGCTCCGGGCCTGCAGAAGAAAGATTTTATTACATGGACACAGAAGGGTTATACTCGCCTTCGACACCTGGAGGGTAGAATATCGATTAAATCGTTTGAGCAAATTAAGTCTGAAAAGTCAATTCCAAATTCAGAATTCTTTAGATACCTCCAGCTAAGAGCTTTCTATGACAAATTTCCCATCCGCGCTAAACGCACTAATTTTGAGCAGCTTTGTTCTGTTGGATCAGGAACCAAGGGACTTATCTCTACAATGTATAAAGCGGTGGTCTGTCCAACTCCTGACGCTGACGTGACATTAAAATATAGGAACAGGTGGGAAAGAGATCTAGGAGACACATTAGAGGACAAAGACTGGGATCAAATTAGCTTGGCGGCAGCTAAAAGCTCGATTTGCACGACATTAAAGGAGAACGCGTATAAAGTCCTAATGAGGTGGTATCTGACTCCAACACGATTATCAAAGTTTGTCAGAGGTTACCCCCCATTGTGCCCTAAACAATGTGGGGAGCAGGCAGACTTGCTACACATGCTGTGGGGCTGCACCAAGGTACTCCCAATCTGGGAGGAGATCAGAAATTGGCTTCAGAGAATTCTCGACTGCACGATCCCTTTGGACCCCTGGTTGTTTCTGCTGGCCAGACGCACTCAGGGGCTAAACAGGTCGGAGCACAAATTAATTGCACATTTTGCAACCGCCCTGAGGTGCGAACTCGCAGCATTGTGGAAGCAACCGGACACACCAAACATCCCAAAAATCAGAAATCGAATTTGGCTCGTTTGCCGGATGGAACAGTTAACAAGTCTGGTTAACGACACCGGCACAAATTTTCTCAAAGTCTGGTCACCATGGCTAGCTCTGAACGATATCCCTGGGGTCAACGCCTCCAATATACTGCTTTAATAGTTGTAGACGCGTTCTCCTTGGATGAAGTGTACAAGACAGGGAGACATAGACGTTTGTCAAAACAAGGAGATAAATAAAAGGGGCAGAGAAAAGGATAGACAAGAGCCAAGATACTCCAGAAGAGTTCAGCAACCAACGCTACGACAGCAGTCACTATGCGATCTTGCGGATCAGCTGTTCTATAAGCCCAAGAAGTACGGGAAGCAGCGAGAACCACAACCCTTATGTGGAGCCCAGCTGAACTGGAATCGTTCGATGGCATCCCCCTCCCCGCCCCCCCCTTTCTACCTCCCCCCCCCTGGTGTAGTATGTCGGTACGTCTTGTTGGTCTGTTCGTATCCCTAGTATGTCTTTTGAGAGTATAATTATAATTTGAGTTGTTGTGGATACATTTGTATAAGACAATGGGTTGGAAGAAAATGTGATTATTGTACCATGCACTCAACAAAAATAAAAAACTTTTGGTTGAAAAAAAAAAAATGGGTATCTACTGTACATCATGAGGGGGAATACTATAGGACCATATTCGGGTCATCTACATTATCAAAGGGGTTGCATAGGAGATTTAACACTATGGAACCCCCAGATGATGTAGATGACCGAATATGGTCCTATAGAATTTCCCCTCATGATGTAGATCCCATATTTTGTCATCTAGATCATCATGGGGTTGGAGAGACACAGAGACTGCTTCTTACCTTTTGAGCTGCTCTGGAACTTAGAAACTCCTTATGTACTGTACCATAGAAGAGTGTGCCGTGTACCTCTTAGCAGCTCCGCCACACGGTCTGTCTTGGAATGATTAATGCTGCAGGGCTCCCATTCAGAAGCATGGACCCTCATAACATTAATCCTCCCAGTCACCATCGATTTCTGCAGGCCCTGTCCCTGGTGCTGCGGCGTTTTGCTTACACCGAGGACAGTACAGTAAGTCTTGTTACATCTGTAGGAGATAGTTTAAACTAATTTTTAGTGCCAGCAATTTGGTGGTCTACAAAGAAGAGCAAACATTTCCTTTTGCTTAATTGACTATGGGAAATATAAATGAAGTCGTCCTAAATTCAGGGCAAACTACAGTTGTTTCTACATGATGGTACCCTTGTAGTCTTTGGTGTCATAGATTTAATTTAAATACCACCACACTACAAAAAATCAAATACATACGGTAAAACTCAAAAGCACTGATAGATTCACTTAGAAAACGAAATCTCATACATTTTAATTTAAACACCACCTCTGATCACTATGTGCGGGGTTTATCAAAATCTAATGCCTGCTAAAATCAGCGCAAAAATACTGCACTAAATTTGTCAAAGAAAAGCATTGGGAGTTTCTTGAGGCACAATATTGTATTTTTGCAATCAGAGTACTTTATTGACAACCGTTATTTGCATTATGTTTAAATAACTATTAACACAACTTAAAATAGAATAAATATGGATATATGTATTAAAATGTAAACATAATTTGAGTAACCACACCAAAAAAAAATATTTGTATTAATTTGCAATAAATTATAAAGGGAGGAGACTATGTGTGCAGAGTGCAAAATATGTTCTGGAAAACATTTAATAACTTGTGCTAAAAAAAGACCAACAAGCAATTTTCTGGAGTTTTGGAATTTCCACCACTTGTTGCTGTTTGCATTTGACCCCCGTTGTGACTTGGAAAGGCCAATGATTTTTGTTCCACATTCAATATTTAAATTTAAAACTGTATTATTTATTAAAGTTGAGAAATAAATATTTTTTTTTCCTGATCCCCACATGGCAGTGGGTACTGGATGGGATATAACCTCCCCTCTGTGCAGTAGGACAGGGAATTCTTCTGCAGTTAATGACATATGTAGCCCCCTCTGGGAAGACTACTAGTTTCTACACAGGGTAAATTGCCTTAAGTTGTTAACTGTGTGGGCTCACTCCAGTTACTGCCCTCCCCATCATGTAAAAAAACTCATACAAAAACCATATGACGATTGCAGTTGGATTCGTTAGTCCCCCCTAATAAACGGTTAAAGAAAAAACACAAATTGCGCTGTATATCTGGACAGATACATACAGGACAGTACGACCACAGTGAACTACTTACAAGATAAATCTTGCAACTTTCAGTTGAGAGGATCTGTGCTTTAACCTCTTCCTTGCTGTGATCACGAATCCCACGCGAATCTTCTCAATCCTCCTCTTCTTTAGCCTCTCCCAAGTAGATATTCGGAAGGCATGATAAGGAGAGAATACAGCAAGATAGTGTGGAAAGTACAACACAATTTATTAAAATATATAAAAACAGCCAAATGTAAACTCACATATGGATGCAGTAACACGTGCAATACTAGGATGCCGTCCACAGCTTGCTAAGGTGTCCTTTTGCTTGTTACCAATCAAGTACAGCTGTATGGCTCCTCTCAGCAGCAACTCAGTGCCCAGGACTCTCTTCGCCCTCCCTGGTGTGTTCCAGTGCTGGTCCTGCTGACGTCACTGCCTGAGCGCCATTCCAACAACTGGGAACCTCCTCTGCAGACGGTGCCTCTAGAACTCCTCCCCCCTAACGCGTTTCATGACGTGGGGACGTCACTTTTTCAAAGGATAAGGAGCTATTGCCATACTATCATGGAACATTGTATATGAAAGTCTTATCTTAGTATGCTGGTCCAGCATCTCCGGATTCTCCAGACAAACTTTAGATGCAGGCATTGCTATGTCTTTTGCTAAGACTATCTTTATTCCTACCAGTACCTTTGTTTTTCCACTTTGAGGGAATTATCTGGTATTCAGGAAATGAAACCCAGAAATTCACAACCTCTTCATCCGTTCAGTGCCAGGTTGTGTTTTCGTGATTAAATAGAACACCGGTGACAACGTTTTGTAACCTGTGCACACAAACATTGTCTCTCCAAGTATTCGCTCTAGCTCCGCTTTCCATTTCAACAACTCTTCTTTAACTCGTTTGTCAACGAGTTCTTGCACGAGTCGTGCGTTCTCTTTTTCCCTGTGACCATTTGCGTCTGGTTCCACATCATTACTCTTGGTCCTTCTACTTTGCATTCTGTGGAAAGCAGACTGTATCACTGCAGCGGTCTTGTGATATGCTTATAAGAGTGCCCAGCTTGCTTGGTTATGATATAGGATCTGTATCTGAACTGGTCATCAAAGAAGTTCTCTTCAAGTCCCTGTAGCATCTTTGTTGCTGTTACTTCCTAACATTGGACTTTAGTAGACTTTAGTAGAATCATACATTCCTTCAAGTATTCATACTTCTTTCTTTGCTGTTGCATTCTCCAAACTGGCTGAAGAATGCAGGCTGCTTTATTCCGGCGATATAGCCGACGAGCCTTCATTCCACTGTAGGCAGCCTGTATGATGACAGTCGCAAAGCGTTTGCACAGATATTTTTCTCTCTCCATCCTTTCTTGGATAAGAGCTCTGTAATATTTCTGTATCAGAATGCTTTTCTCTCTTTGCAGCAAGTTTAGTTCATCATCGAGAAACTTCTGTTTCTTGAGTACGTCCTGAAATCCTATCGCCATCTTTTCCATGGACTCCTTCTGTGACCCAAATGTTTCTTTTAGTTTTGTAATCACTTTATCTTTGACCTCAAATGGCTTCAGAGCTTGTTCCATTTTCAAAAAATTCAGCTTGATCATGCAATTTTCCGCTTAGAGCCTCCACGTCTTCCTGTGCTTGCTCTGATTTTGCATCAATGCCTCCTTCATCATATTTTGGACCTCTGACGATTTCATCGCTAGGGTCTCAGCAGTTTGCCTTTTCCACACTTCATATTGCTGGGCATACTGAGTTTTGGGACGGAGCAGCCCCTTTGCTCCTCCAGCTCAGTTTCTGGACAGCCTCATGCTCCCTCTCATACAGAGTTACCTGGCCTCTAAGCTCCTCCTCCAGCAATGGTCTGGGTATGCTCAGCGCGGCCTTTAGCTTCTCATGCTACTCTACGGGGACAAACTGGCTACTCAGGTGCTCCTGTAGCATTTGTACTTTGTGAGCTGCCTGCATACTCTTTCTGTAGTACTTGCTGCTCCTCAGCATCCCCCTGTTTCTCCTTGGCCTCCTGCAGAGTCTTGCGCAAATTTTGCAGCTGGCTATGCAGCATGTGTTCTGCCTGTGTGTAAGAAGGTTTCTGTAGGCTGCCTGTGTGTAAGAAGGTTTCTGTAGGAGCTCAAATGCTCGGGCCCTTTAAATTTTACAGTTCATATATGCAGAGGTAACCATACATGGGAATTATGCTAACTCAGGTACAATTCCAATTCCAGTTCCACATGTAGTAATGCACTGTTCCCTGGAGATCTCTAGTGAAAGTATCATCACTTCTCCTTTTCATTTGGGTAACATCATACTCCTTGATAAAGTGCCTCACGGGATGTTCTGCTTGTGTGAGCTGTTCCAAGGAGACATGTTCTTTTGCAGTACTCTCTCTGCATTCTGTAGTGCTTGCTGCACTTCTAGCTTTTCCAGTGCCAATTATTTCTTCACTTTTTCTGATTGGTGAAGATTCTCATTCCCTTCACTGACCTGGTTAGTCAAATCGGAAACTGTGACGGTGCTCATCTCCGATCAAAAAGCAGACCCTCAGGGCTGAGGTAGGGATGCAAATTAACCAACCAGAGCCCAGGGAAAGAGTCCTGTTAGAGTATCCATAGTCGGTAAGCAGGCAGGAGATCAGGGCTGGTGGCAGTGGTGCAAAGTCCAGGCAACAGTCAAAGGGTAAGGGCAGGCGACAGGCAACGAGGTCAGAGTCAGGGTCTAAGGTCAGCAAAAGGGATTCCAAATGAACAGGCTGGGCACCTCAATAGGCTAGGGAGAGCAATAGGCTAGACTAACAAACAAGGAAGGCTCAGCTACTAGAACCCAAGGTGGCCAGGAACACAGGGAAACATATACAATGCTCAGGCAGGGGCTGAAAGTCGCTTGCTGCTATTTAAGCCCTTTAATAGGTGCAGCCAATATAGCAGGATGCCAGTAATCAAAATGTCCACAGCAGCCATGTAAGGGTGGGTCCCAGCCAAAGCCTGGACTGGACCCCTTACAGTATTCCCTCCCCCCCCCCCTTCCTTCAGGAGAGACCTCCAGGCGATCAGAATCTGGCTCCTGGCTCACTCGGTGATCTTGGTGACTTTGAATTGTTACGGAAACGTCTTGGACAGGTACAAGACTTGAGCAAACCCTGTTTGTTTATTGAGCACACTTTCTGGGGCAGAAAGCAGCGGTACTGCTAGTCTTGATATGCAGAATGCATCATAAGATGACTCAAGCACCGATACAATCATCTTGTCAAGGTCCAGTCCAGTTAGACATAGCAACTTATCTGTGACAGTTGAGGTGATGAAGTAGCTTTCTGCTGTGGGATTGGCCATCAGCCGGAAGCAAGCACCCCTGGGTAGGTGGGCTTGGAAATGCATCTATACAGAGACCAGGGAATTCATGAGTAGAAAACTTGACTTTGACGTGGGAGCCTTCGATCTGCCCTAAATACATCAGGCTATGGAAGAGAATCAATGTGCAGGAAACTTGTCTCTGTCAGGGGCCCCAAGAATCAACAGAGGAAGCACCAATCACTGAAGAGCAATCAGAAAGAAGTACACCCGCACCCAAAGTGAAAGCACAGGAAATAGGAACTTGTACATCAAGCTCTGCAGGAAGGGTGCATTTGTCTTTGAAGTGGACTCCATGAAATCAGGAAAGCACATGTCAGGTGCTGCACAGGTATCAGTAAGCAGTAAATGCGTCTTAAAAGCGGGAGTCCTCAAATCAGTAAGCACATCAGGTACTGCAGGAAAATCAGTGAGAGGTAAACCTGACCTTGAAGCAGAAGTCTTTGAGTCAGTAAGGGGTACTTGAAACACTGGAAGAATCAGCGAGACTTAAACTTGGCTTTTGGAGTAGGAGTCCCAAACTCATGAAGGGTTACATAAGGTACTGTAGAGAAACCAGTGAGGAGAAAGCTATCCTTTTATGTACTGTAGGAAGCTTGTGGATTTGTGGATTTTTTTCTTCCTTTTGTATAGTATGAAATGTTTGATGTTTTTGTATTGTATATATGTTGCCTGTTTTATTACAAATAAAATTGCAGAAGAGTCAGAGAGTATGGTGGCGCAGTGACAGGGCTGTGTGTGTGGGAGGGGTCTGAGATCCATCATGGCCGCAGCCTCAGCTGGTGTGAGAGGAGTAAGGCTGCTGAGAAGTGCAGATAAAGGAAAGAAAAGATTGTCTCCAGAAAAAGAGATGCAACTGCAGACAGTGATAAGTAAAATAAAGAAATAGAAGAGAAAGTCGGCGGAGCGCAGAGCCAAGAAACTGGAAGACAACATGAGCAATGAGCCAGAGGAAGGCACCTGTATGTCCTCAGATGAGGCACCTGAGAGCCCCAATCACCAGGCACAGGAGCTGAGCAGCTCTCTGGAGAGAGGCCCAGAGATCTACCTGAGAGAGGAAATGAAGAATGACACAGTATATAACCCCCACAGTGTCCATAGGATCCAATACTACTCCCCAGGGAGCAGTAGCTGCAGCACATGGTGGGTCTCCCAAACACAGACACCTGAGACCAGCAGAGCAGAAATGGAGTCTGAGCAAGGAGAGAAGCAAGTAACAGGAGCTCACACACTTGAGCATGAAGTCCACGCTACAGACAGTGTGTGTGTAAATAGTGAGACTTCACTATCAGAGAGCAGCCTGTGTGCTGCAAACACTGAGGAGCTGACACTATCGGAGAGCAGCCTGAGTGCGGCAAACACTGCAGAAGTGGCACTATCAGAGAGCGGCTTGAGTGATGAAAACACAGAACCTGCACAAGAGCCAGCAAACAGCACCAAGAAAGCCCAATCTGTGCACAGTGCGGGGGAAGGAGTAATGAGAGGAGCTGCAGCTGTTACAGTGGCGGCCGCCATTAGCCTCCTGCCACCGCGGGTTTTTTTAAAACGCGTCGGCGCGCAGCTTTTTTTTTTAGTTTTCCCGCGCCGCGGGCGCTTTCAATGATAAACGCCATTAGCGCTTATCTGATGAATGCGGCCGCCGCGCGGGGAACTCCGATACAAATGGAGAAAATGCCCGGATAAATCCGGGTAAGTGTTAGAATAAAAGTGGCCGCGACAGTACCTGTGCAGCCTCAGGGAGCATGAACACTACAGAGAACTGTAACAGGGGAGTTATCCCTGTTCAGGAAATGTGCCTCTAATCCAGCAGGGTGGTGGTTAACTGCTGGTAGTTAATTAACCAACACCACCTGGTTGATTAGTTTTCTTAGAAAAGCCTGTCTTTGAGACAGGAAGTGAGATTGTTTCTGAGTATCACAAGTTGTGGGACTGACCATAGGAACAGATGTCTTAAGCCTGCCAGAAGAAACTGCACGCTGCTTGCAAGACACAGGAGAAAGCACATAGAGAAAATGGAGAATTCGTCCCACGGATAACCGAATATCCAGAGGGCCCAAGGCAGAAGTCGTGTACCCCAAAGAAGTATCTGTCCGGTGCCAACAGTGAGGAACCCTCAACCAACCATACCAGGGAAGCGGAGCCGGAACCAGTGAGTGTCGATCCCTTGACCAGCCCTGAGGATGCCCTGAAAAATGCCAGGCATGACTGTGATATGCTCCATGAACAATTGAAACAAAAGAAAGATGATTACGCAGAGCTACTGAAAAATAGCGTGAAGCTACAGGAGTATGTGCTCGCAATGTACTCTTCGGCCAGGACAGAATTGGACGATCTCAAGACTGAGCTAGATACTGCAAACGCTACTATTTCTGCCATGGATGAAAAGCAGAGCCAATCTGATAAAATGATGGCTAAGCTGAAGCGGAAGTATGAGGAGGCACTGAAGCAGATGAGTCTTTCAGCAAGAGGTTCACACTCTTCGCGTAGAGCTGAATGCCTCACAACAGGAGGTCAACAGTGTCCAAACAGAGGTGGACGTATCTCAGAAAGAGGTTCATACACTCCACAGAGCACTGGATGCCTCACATCATGAGACTAACAGCTGCCGCACAGACCTGGAAGTCTCCAGAAAGGAACTTCACAGTCTCACTGAGGAGCTGGACATTTCAAAGAAAACTATCCTTCATCTTAACTTAGATCTCAAAGTCTCTCAGAAGGAGCTTCAGAACCTAAACCTGGAGATGGAAGTCTCACGCCAGGAGACAGCCCGCCTCCAAGCAGATGTGCAAAAATGGAAGGCGGACTGCAAGGAGGCGCTGAGTAGTACAGAGACTGAAAAAAGAGAAAACTTAAAACTGAAAGAAGAAAATTATCATTTGACAGACTACGTCAAGGAAAAGAATGAAAAGCTGCATGAGCTTAAAGAAATAAATAAACTTTTGGAAGATGAAAAGTTTGAAGCAGAGCACCGACTGCAGAACCAACTGCAAGGTCTGCGTACGCAACTCGAGAAGGCCGAGGAGAAGCAGCAAACTCTGCAGGAAGACAATCTGCAGGCTGCTAAAGAAGTACAAGTGCTGCAGGAACGTCTGATTACCCAGTATGTCCTCGCAAAGCAGCATGAGAAACTGAAGGCTACCCTGAGCATCACCAAAGCATTGCTAGAGGCCAAGCTTAGAACCCAGGTGACTCAGCACAAAAGGGAACACAAGATGGTCCAGAAACTGAGACAAGTAACTGTGGCCCGAGCAAAGAAATTTACAGTGCTTCACAATACAATGAAAATGTGGGAGCAAGCTCAGAGAAAGCAAAGTGTGCAGATAAATTCCCTGAGAAGAGACTTGCAAGACGCGCTAAAAAAAAAGGGATCTCTCGCGGATGAGATTACAGTTCTACAAGGACAAGTATTGACCCTGACTAAGCGTCAGTATCCCACAGCCACAAAAACCCATGAAGACAAGGGTACAGCGAGGTTGCAAAATTTGAACCTCCTAAACAAGCACTAGCAAAACCTTCAGCCACCCAACAGGCAACAAAGAAAGTTACACGTGCTGAATCAAAACCAGAAGAATCCTTAGCTAATGAAGCTGAAAAGATGGGACATTCTCTGGAAGTGGATGTGGAATTGCAACTTCATTTCAAAGAAGCTGAACTAGCAACTCCATTTTTGGAGGAAGAATACAGGGGAGGGGGCTTTGTGTGGGGGGAGGGGGGGACACAGTAGATGACGCAATGCGGTTGCAGCTCAACATCCAGTTCCAAGAACGCAAAGCAGAAAGAGAAAGACAAACTTCAAAATGTGCTGCAGAGCACGACGCAGCGCGGTATGCTGCAGAACACGAAGCAGAAAGAGAGACAAGCTTCAGAACATGCTGCAGAGTGCGACGCAGCGAGGTATGCTGCAGAACGCAAAGCTGAAAGGGAAATACAAGCTGTAGAACGTGACACAGCAGATATGCTGCAGAATGGGAGGATTCGAGATATCGGCGGACCTAAGGCACCAGCTGGAACTTGCCAAACTTCAGAGGGAACCGCCAGCACCAAGCAACAGAGATTCCAGCCCTTCCAAACCATGGATGGAGCATTTCCCAAGCCTGGTCAAAGATGGGGATCTGGACACTTTCCTGCATGGTTCTGAAAAAACCTGCCGGCAGCATCAGTTGCTGCGTGATTGGTGGACAGTATATCTTACACCCACCCTGAATCAAAGAGCCATAAATGTCGTCGCAGATCTTCCGGAGCACCTTGACCAAGATTACGAGGCCATAAAGCTGCATTGCTGCACAGTTCCAACGTCACCCCTGAAATCCGCAGGCAAAAGTTCAGAGCCCTTCAGCACAATGGTCCCGGCGGCTTTTCTGAGCTGATATATATATCTATATATCTATATATATATATTTCTCAAACCGTTATTTGTATGTTTGTCTGTCCATCCTGTGTCTCCCAGTGTCTAAGGGCAATCACATTGGACCTTTGGCCCGTCACTCCACCTCAGGCTAATGAGATGGCTCCCTTGGCCCGCCTGACCCCGCACACTTCTCATTGCACTGCGGCCAACAGACCGACACCACTGCCTCAGTCCAATGAGATGGCTCCCTTGGCCCGCCCACCCCCGCACACCTCTCATTGGACTGCGGCCAACACACCTACACCATTGCCACACTCTCCCAGCCCTCACTGAGCTTTGGGAACATTTCACAGCACCTAACCCTCACTGCTCACACTGCTCACCCCCCACTCCCACCCGACGCTCCTCAGTGCAGGCCTCACCTTTCCCCCACCACCAACCCCCCACACTCCTGTTACGCCACTACCGTGCAGGCTTCACCTCTCCCCCACCACCAACCCCCCACCCTCTGATCACGCCACTATCGTGCAGGCCTCACCTCTCCCCCACCACCAACCCCCCTCCCTCCGGTCACTTCACTCCCACCTGCCGCTCCTCAGCACCATCCTCACTTCTCCCCTACCACCAACCCTCCTCCCTCTGGTCACTTCACTCCCACCCACCGAGGAGCGGCGCTGTCCTCACCTCTCCCCCACCATCCCCCCTCCCTCCGGTCACTTCACTTCCACCCACCGAGGAGCGGAGCCGTCCTCACCTCTCCCCCACCAACCCCCCTCCCTCCGGTCACTTCACTCCCACCTGCCGAGGAGCGGCGCCGTCCTCACCTCGCCCCCACCAACCCCCCTCCCTCCGGTCACTTCATTCCCATCCGCCACTCTTCGTGGAAGAATACAGGGGAGGGGGCTTTGTGTGGGGGGAGGGGGAGACACAGTGTGTGTGTGGGGGGGAGGAGGGGACACAGTGTGTTTGTGTGGGGGGAGGGGGGACAGTGTGTGTGTGTGGGGGGAGGGGGCAACACAATGTGTGTGTGGGGGGGGACAGACAGTGTGTGTGGGGGCGGAGGCAGTGTGTGTGTGGTGGGGGGCAGTGTGTGTGTGGGGGGGCAGTGTGTAGGTGGTGGGGGGGGGCAGTGTGTGTGTGGGGGGGCAGTGTGTGTGGGGGGGCAGTGTGTGTGGGGGGGGGCAGTGTGTGTGTGGGGGTTGGGCAGTGTGTGTGTGGTTGGGGGCAGTGTGTGTGTGGGGGGGGCAGTTTGTGTGTGGTGGGGGGGCAGTGTGTGTGGGGGGGGCAGTGTGTGTGGGGGGGCAGTGTGTGTGGGGGGGGGCAGTGTGTGTGGGGGGGCAGTGTGTGGGGGGGGACAGTGTGTGTGTGTGTGGTGGGACAGTGTGTGTGTGTATGGGGGGGACAGTGTGTGTGTGTGTGGTGGGAAGGACGACAGTGTGTGTGGGGGGGACAGTGTGTGTGTGTGGGGGGACGACAGTGTGTGGGGGGGACAGTGTGTGTGGGGGACCCTGTGTGTGTGTAGAACACTGTAGGGGGGGACGGAGCTGCACAGGGGGGGGAACACAAACAGACAGGGGGAGTGGGAAATTGTACTCCCGGGCAACGCCGGGTCTCTCAGCTAGTATATATATATATATATAAAAAAAATTAAGCACCAAAAATACAATACATAATAGTTAAATAAAAACACACACACACACACATATATATATATATATATATGTGTGTGTGTGTGTGTGTGTGTGTGTGTGTGTGTGTGTGTGTGTGTGTGTGTGTGTGTGTGTGTGTGTGTGTGTGTGTGTGTGTGTGTGTGTGTGTGTGTGTGTGTTTTTATTTAACTATTATGTATTGTATTTTTGGTGCTTAATTTTTTGTTTTGTTTTATGTTGGCATGGTGTACCACTGTGCCAATCAATTGATTGTCAAATGCTTACAAAAACAGAAAGGCCAGCACAACATACAAAATGACACAACATATAATACAATACATCAGTGCTTATCTGCTCATGAGTAAGGGTCATTTAGTTAAAACTTTTGGCCAAAAGGTTATAAGCCTGCAGCCACTCCACAGCATGACCAATCTGCAGTTCCTAACACTACCTGGCACAATTCTCATGTACCTCTCTTTTCTGCTGGAGGGAGAAAGACCATACTGGGTCTGTGATTCACAGGATCATGATAAAAACTGCTAATTGGAAAGTGCAGCGGGGCGAGCTTTAAACCATGGGGAGGAGGGCCACACCTCCAAGCAACAACAGTTGCTTGTTTTATTTAAATGTTGTGTGTTTTATTTTGTGCCTGTTTTATTTATCTTGCCCATTCATTGTGTGGCAATCCATGCCCATATTGGGACATGATTTACCACTGGGACAATCAATGGGTTGCGGGGGTGGAGGGACGTGGCAGTTGCCCTGGTAAGGGTGGTTACGCCTCCTGGGTGGGTAGCGGGGGAGGGAGGTTAACCCCTTAATTACTATAGCGGTTACTAAGGGAGGAAGGGAGGAAGATGATGGCAGCCTTCATTCTGACTGGGGTAAGTGCAACTTTAATTTACTTTGTGCCAGCTGGCTTTATTTTTAATGGGCAAATGCACTATTATCCATATCTGGATAATAGTAATTTTGCCCATTACTGTACTGTATGTGTTAGGGGGGTTGTTGGGTGTACGGCGGGTGGGTTGTGTATTGGTACAGCAGGTAGTAGGTATTTTAATTTAATATTAATTTTGCCCATTACTGTACTATATGTGTTGGTGTTGGTGTTGGGGTGGGGGCAGGGGGGGGTTAGAAAAGAAAGGGGTTGTATTTATGTATTGTACTGTAATGTTTTTTTGAATGGGAAAAAGCGCTATTAGCCATCTTTGGTTAATACCACTTTTACCCATTACTTTTGTTGGTACAGGGGGTGGGTGAAGGTGGTAGTTACCCCAGGGTGGTGTTTAGGCCTTGTGGTAGGGTAGCACGATGGGTCATCTCTTTCATTACCTTAGCAGTTGTAACCGCTAGGGTAATGAAGGGGTTAACTTCTACTGCCACCTAACTAGGCAAGGCCTAAACACCCACCCTGGAGCAACTGCAAACTTCACCACCCCCTGTAGCAACAACAAAGCAGTACCTGCTATTGAACTCTTTCATTACGTTAGCAGTTAGCCGCTAAGGTAATGAAACTGGCTGCAATTTTATTTTTATTGTATAGGATTGCTACCGGAGGCTGACGGGGACCCCCGGAGACCAGCAGAGACCTCTGGAGATGCAGGGACCCCTGGAGAAGCAGGGACCCCTGGAAACACACTGGCGCCAAATAGTGTAAGTTTCTATTGTATTATATACTTATCACTGCTTAGTGAATAGCAGTTTCTGACAAAAAATTCAATTTCGGGCATTATTTGGCTTATCGTACAGCGTGTTTTAGCCAAAATGTTATAGTACTATTAAAAGCCGTTTTAGTGCAATATTGCCCTGTTATCGGATCTTTGTGAATAGCAACACAGGCAATATCACACTATAAGGGCATTTATAGTGCTATATGCAACATCAAGGTTTAGTGAATAAGCCCCATAGTTACTCCTGCGGTCATTGCGTCAACTTCTGCAGTGTGCCTTTGTGATGTTTTTTTCTAATTAAACATTAAGATTCCTCTGGTCCTCACCAAATCTAATTTAGCTGCTAAGCACTAGCCAAGGCGATGTGCCGGCCCCTGATTTCCTCCCTGCCACCCTACACGGGAGGAGGCAAGGGAGAGGAAAGGGCAGCAGCTGGGGCGATCCACATGAAGGGTCTCACGTCCAGAGTTGCTGTTGCCACCCTATTTCCTCGAGAGAAGGTGACAGGGGCAGTGCCTTGTCTAGCCGCACTGCGTGCCCTGCCCTGCTTCACACCTCTGAATGACCGACCGAGCCAATCCTTATCCCAAAGTTATGGATCTGACATGCCATCCTCCTGACTTCTCTTACCTACCTTGTTCTAACATGCAAGAGGTTGTTCACCTTGGAGACCTGCTGCAGATATGGGTACAGCCCAGTGCACAATGTACAAAATCTCCCCCAAATATTCAAGGGCTAGCGAGAACTAACCGGATGCCCTCGGAACCGCAATGCTTTCCATAGCTCAGCCCCCTCTCTTAAGGTGAACACATTCCTGGATTCCCTACCCTTCATGGGAAGCAAGAAGAGTAGTTCAGACCGCTCACCGTAGGTTATGTCCCCATAGTAGGTAATATATAGTAAATAGAACGCTAAGTGCAATAGGGGAAAATATTGTGTTTATACAGAATTGATCAAAATAGGATCAAAAGAATCCCTAGTTGCTGCACTCAATGCGTGTGAATGAAAGTATCGGACAACAATGGTCCCCCAGATAGTTTGTCTGGGAGTGGCAGTCAAAGTGACCGTAAGAATCAGCAATGTTAAAAACAAAAATAATAAAATCTTATTACACTTAATTTATAGGTACAACATAAGTAAGTAAATACAGTAATAAAGGTGTAAAAATCCCCGTAGAGGAGTATAAGTAGATAGGGGTATTAGTGTCTATCTGAACATCTCATAGGAACATAATACTGTAGTTTGGTCCAGATGTGTATGATAGTCCCCAATAAATCTACTGCGACATATAATAAAGGATAGTGGTATAGAGAGCAAAGAAAATAGGATCATACAGGGGGTATTTATCCCCTAAAGTGACAGCAGTGTAGTACCCTTGCTGTTAGTTAGGTACCCTCCTGGTGACTGATATATGGTACAGTAGGTAAGGCGTTAATACTCAGAGATTTGCAAAGTCAGACATAGTATTGTACCAATCGTCACCAATTGTACCATGGTCACCAATTGCCATTCAGTGCAATACCTTTTTTGATAGTTAGATACACTCCTGGTGACTGATATGACACAGTAGGTAAAGACTTAATACTCAGAGATTTGCAAAGCCATGTTTAATTTCCCCCAAATTGGTCTCCCTGAGCATACCTCTGCACAGGTCTCTTACAGGGTCCCATTCAAAAGCATGGACCCCCGCATAATTAATTCTTGCAGGCCGCAAACCTTTTTGTCCTTGTGGCTGCGAAGGGGCCACATTTTTCTCCACCATTACTTCATTGCTCTGGAATGTTCCTGTTTGTATGCAGCATGTAAAGAGTTTTGCAGCAATTCTTTCTATTTCTTGCCATACTGTAGCTTCTTTCAAGACTTCAGTTATAATTCAATGTTCCCATGGAGCCTTCTCATTCTACATGAATTTCATTGCTTTTGCAACTTCTTTTGGAAGGATGCATGGTACATCATTGGTGCTTTCTTTTAACTTTTCCTCCTATGGATTATGCCCTGTGTTGTCTGTGTTCACATACAATTTAATGTAGAAATTATCAACTCTCTTTATGATAAGTGCACAGTCTTTTATTGTTAATCCATCATCTTGTTTGAGTGCAATAATTTGCACTAAAGTCGCTGCTTTTTTTTTTAAGCTTTTGTTATCTTCAATAGTCTTCTTCACATATCACAGTCACATTTTCTTACATTTTCAGCTGTACATTTACAGACTAACTTGGGGATTATCTTGCACAGCTCTGCATATTCAATAATTAATATTGCTTCATTTCTTGTCAACCCCTCATTAATTGTGTTGTCTCATTAGATAATTTCTTATCCTGTTTTTTTTCGTCTACAATTTTCGTCTACAATTTTTACTGTAAGTTCTTCATAATCGTTTATTAAAGGCCCAGTGCATTTGTGCAAGCTGAAGTAATTTTTCAGTTCTATGTGAAATTCTCTGTTGTTGTTCTTGAGGTTATTGATGTAGAATTTTTCAAATTCTGCAAATACTACCAATCTGTCCCCACGTTCATTCCTGTTACCGTAACCATACTTACAAACGGAGGCTTCATCTTTCTCATGCTCCCTAATCTTTGCATTGAAATCTCCCATAACATAATTTTGGAGGTGACAATTTCATTTGTTGTTAAATTGGTAGAGTTCATAGTAGAAATCTTCTACTTCATTGTCTGTGTGACTTAATGATGGATCATACACTTGGATAATTTAAAACATTAATCTCTTTGTCAACTGAATGAGAATTCTAGCTGTGCTTTCTGCTGTTGTGATGTTCAATGACTCACCGATACATCTTGAAACATGGACTAAGGCGTACGCGAGTTAGAGGGCCGCTCAAAATCCTATGGCACAATTAAGGTGAGGGCCAGTGTTCCCCAGTTGAGGTGATCCCACTGCCTTGAGCGGTGGGCTTGTCTCACCCACTCAGTTGGGAAGGTAGAGCATAAGTGTATAAGTGCACATGATCAGACCCCAAATATGGGGAACTATGCCTGGGAAAACTTAGCAGTCCTGAAGTGCAAATCGGTAGACCTAGGTATAAAAATAATAATTGATTCATCTAGTAGCTGGTTTCCTCTGAAGTTTCCCTAAGTATTGCTGGTGCTCCACCTATGCAGTTTTATATACAGTAGTATACAGTATTAAAGCAAATGATTAGAAGTTTTTGGGCCAAAATATCTCAACCAATTAGCAAACATTAAATGGGTAAGAATCCCTGGTTGCTGGAATGGAGCCGGGTGTTGAATACGTGTGCCTAGTGGGGCACATGTAGTACACAAAACTGGCACTGTGGGATGAACCGAATGCAGGGTAAAGGTGCCCAATACCACCCATCAGAGCCAAGAAAATGTGTTTGTTGATATAGACCACAGGACAGTGGCAATGGATGTCGAAATCCACTGTGTGTAACAACTCACCTGCCGAATCAACTAGCCCTAAAAATGGATGTAGCTGGAGCGTATTTAGCCTGTCACTTTAAATAGCAGTTTAAGGAAAATCATAATAAAAAGAAACAAACACCTACTCCACTTTGGATACTAAATAAACAGTACATGCCCTAGCTATCTGACTGTCTGGATAGGCCAGTTCCCAGTCCAAAACACATAACATATTATCAGGGCATAATGTATATGAAAGTCTTATCAGAGTAAGCTGGTCCAGCGTTTCTGTTTTCTTTAGGCAAAACTTCAGATGTAGGATTTGCAATCCTGCTAATCCCTTGAGGGCCCTGCCTCTGGCAGTTTCCTGGATCCTATGTGTCCAGGAATATATCTGGTCTCCTGGTATTGTATTGTATGTCTTTATTTATATAGCGATATAAATGTACATAGCGCTTCACAGTAGTAATACATATCATATAAATAACAAATAATATAAATAACAGGTCATGGGAATAAGTGCTTCAGACATAAAAGTAACATTAAGGAAGAGGAGTCCCTGCTCCGAGGAGCTTACAATCTAATTGGTAGGTAGGGAGAACGTACAGAGACAGCAGTGGTTTTAAATATATATTGCCATGCTCAGTAGCACTGTTCTGTGACACTTATATGCTTATATATATATATATGTTGTGGTTATTTTGGGGTTCAATATGAGCTTGTAGGTGTCCTGTATGTTTTAACTCAACAGCATTCAGATATAAACTCCTAGTCAATTCAAAGAACCCTCACGGTATCAAATCATATACTGTAAAGTCACAACAGAATAGTATTATAAAAATTGATACTAAAACTCACTTTGGACTCAAAACACAGCAACATAGTACTGTATATGTAAACTGATATTTGAACCACTGTGAACTCAAAATATATATCAGCTTTCATATTGACAGTGTTCCTTGCCATTGTAAAAATGGTAACAGGTTCACTTCAATATATATCTTTCTGTACAGAGTCCATTCAATATCTCTCCCTGAATCCACTCATGAGTCTTAAGTTGTCACAGTGAGTGCCTTTAAGGACACTTCAATAGCATCAGCAGTTATCAACATAAAACAACACAGAGAATGTACTCACTAGACCTCAGTATTTATAAAGATAAGGTGCACTAAGGGAAAAACACATACTGTATTTGGAACAAAAACAGAAGAATAAAGCCCCTAATTGTGCGCACTTGATATCTTAATGGAAAAAATGGGATAAGACAGACAACTAAAATATAACTTTTAACTATTGCGTTAAAAAGAGAGATCATGGATCACAAAAAATATGTAAAGGACACAAAATATGGGAAACTATGAACTAATAGTGTTCACTATATCATTACAATACCTCATACATCTAGGGGCAGTGTTCCGAGAGTAAACCACTCAGTATGTAATCAGATGGTGACATAATTTCAGGGAGAAAACACAGTATATGGACTCGATTTGAGCCTCCAGGGAAAGTATATGGACTGTATATGAATATATGAGCCTCCAGGGAAAAAAAAGGTGGGGAATCTGCAGCTCTTTTAACCACAGGTATGATACAGCGTGTGGTGTGGTGTGTGCCAAAATAATCTTTACTCTCCATTTGAAGCTAGTTAAGTAACAATGTGTATGTGACAGGACAGAACCCCGTCTAAAAGGGCTTCAATAGAAAGCCTGTATTGGTCTGATGAGTTCAGCAGGGAGCTGGTTAATTGCAGCTACAGACAATTAATCAGCCTTGACCTGGCTCATCAAACAGGTAGAAAAGCTTCCTACTTCAACTGCAGGAGATCTCTTGTGCATAGTGGAACTGTGTTGCCAGCAAGAGACTCACGGGATGTAAGGAATCGGGGAACACGTCCTTACCTGTCTTATCTCAGACCTCCGCTCTGGCACCAGTGCGTGCGCGCGCGCACCCCCACTCTGCTTACAGAGCGTGCGCGCACACGCAGCTGTTCTAGAGTGCCACGGAGCTTAGCTCCGCCTCCTCGGACATGCCACACTTCTCTCGCGTGCAGCGCGCACACATGACGACGTGCACATTTCCCCAGCTGCATGGCAAGTACTTGTTTAGCCCACTTGTCTCCTGCAGCCAATCCTTGTCTCCACGGAGGCCGTGCCTCCACTCCGCCTCCTTTGCTACTGGTTCCTGTGTGCTACTTAAACCCTGCAATTCCTCTCATACCTTGCTGAGCATAACTCCTTGTAGCCTTGAGCTCCTACGTCTGTTGTGCCTTGCTCCCTGTCCTGTGTTTTCTTGCAGTAAACCCTTCGTGTACCGACCCGGCTTGTCTTTGGAATCTCTCTGGCTATTGACCCCGGCTTACCTTTGACTATATATAGTAGTATATAGAATAAGGAGCCTCTAGCACTATTTAAAGGGTTCATTGGATAAGTGTGCCTGTGGTTATGTGGTCGAGGCCGGCATTACAACACTATCACTGTGTAACCGCAAACAAGCAAGGGAAGCCTTAACCGCAAGCTAAATTGGTTAAGTGGTCTGCGGTCATGAAAAGATGCCGGATTGCAACATTGTATTGTGTGGTTTCCGCATTCTATTAAGGCCAATTGGTAAAGTGCGTCTGCGGTTATCGATTGAGGCCGGGCATTGTATCCTGACCTCAAACCGCAGACCGGGGGAAGTTTAACCACAAACCACAAACCACATCATAGCCCTAACATAATTAACCAGCTAACTTCTGATAGGTAGGTCCTAGCTTTCTAAATTTTGGTGTGCGAAGTGCTAGAGAACTATAACATTTATTTAAAGGCATAAATGAGAAGTAGCTCGGAGTTTAGCATTTTAAAGTTATAGGAACCGGGACATTTACATTTCAGTCAGGCAGGATAGCGGATACATTAAGCATTCAGCATTGTCATTTATGATCAGGGATAAGTTGTGCATACTGTCAGTCCGGACTTCTGAGACTCCCTGTGGAGATGACTCCAGAGTGTCTGCAAAAGTCCGGTGCTTCAAAAGACACCGACCAGGGGAAAGTGCTAAATGTCAGGAAACATCTATAAACAGTTTGCCAAGCAGATGTCCGGGCATCCTGGAGAATGGTAGACATTCTGTCACCGTGCAAGGGGGCTTGGCCAGGTATGCTAAGCGGGTTAAATGTGAAGTTAGCGCATGACCCTTGGCATACCGTGAAGCCCTTTGCCCGACTGCAGGAACTGTTGGCAAACTTGCCATTGGGTGGAAATTTGCTTCCCACGACCAGATTGGCTGTGTATTACCCAGATAGGCTTGGGAGGGTGTTATACACTGGCGACACACTTTATTGAAGTGTGGCCAGTTCCGCAAGCCGGGAGATTTCCCGGCTTGCAAGTGGCATCCCCTCGGCGTGCCGCGCATCACCGATGCGCGGTCACGCGTCATCGGGTGCCTGCGCCCCCTGCACGCGCGTCCAGGGCTCCCCGAGGGAGCCCTGGTGTCCCGCGATGTGGGGGACGGCGGCAGGGGGTTCCGGGGGACCCGGCGGACCCAGAGAGGAGAGGGGGAAGCCGCGATCGGCGGGCCTCTCCTCCGCTGCTTCGGCGCGCGCCTGGCACCATCCGGCGCGCGCCAGGTAACTGCTGCGGCCGAGAACGGGCAAATGCTCGAATAAACTCGGCCGCAGCAGTAAGCCCGTGCACGCTATCGGGTCAGGGTGTTCTACAGCGTTCATCTGTGTGTCATCGTAAAGGACAGTGTGCGGTACAAAGACATTTAATCGCAACCAAGGATTGTACCCTGCTGTAAACGTTTGTTAGAACTAAGGACTTGTAAATTAATTCTGCAAGCGTAGACCAAAGAAACTTCTTTCAGCGGAGAAACAGGGGCTGCAACCGATGCCCCTAGCCAAAGACGGTTTCGTGTCTCTTGTTTGCGTATTAACCAGGATCCTGGGAATTAATACCTAGAGACTGTACTTCGTGGACTTACGTTCTGGAAACCATTTATTTTGTTTTACCTCGTTTCTGTAAGTGTTATTTTGTGTTATCTTGTAAATCAAGCTGTGTGTGTTTCTTGTGTGAATAAATACAATTTATTTTATCTGATGCTTTATTCAATCAAAGGATCCAGATATTTTTGTGGTAAAAGCACTGGTCTCCCGTGACAGTGAAATATAGTAATATTAGTAACAATAATTGGGGGAAAAAAGAAAATTTTCAAAGTTGCATTGACAATTTGGCATATTATATACAGTTATGGATTTCAAAATAAATGGAGCATAGGGTTTTTGTGTTTATTTTCCATAAATGAATGGCCAATTCCCTTGCAGCATACAGTATGCTATAAAGGTATTGAATGTTATGTAGTGCTACTGATACATTCCATTATAGGGGTAGTTCTGAGCTCACCTAATTCTGTTTAACACCTCCTTTTAGGTTCAGAGCTCCTTGCCAATTCTCCAATTAGCAAATAGATATATAAAAATGTAATATAATGTAGTAGTCTGAAGTTCACTCTCTACAGGAGGTGTTGAGTATCTATGACTGACAAAAAAAAGAGGTGTGTGTGTATAAATATAATAATAGTTGTTTTTCTTGTATAGCACGGACAGTGTACGCAACGCTGTCCATAGAAATTTTCCTTCATAATGTTGCAACGGTCCTCAACACAAACAGGACTTAGACCGCGAGGCTGAGGTGGCGATACAGATAACCGCGAGACCCGGTCCAGATTGCAGAGTCAGGGTCGTGTAGCCGGGTCAGGGTAGGAGAGTGTGGGTAGGGCGAAGTACTTGCCGTACTCAGGGGTTGGAGAGAGAAGAGTGGTCAAGATCCATAGCCGTGGTCAAGGAGAGAGAGGGAGTCCAGTAGCGAGCCGAGGTCCAGGGGTACGAGAAGAGAGAGGTCCGGCCACGAGCTGGGGTCACAACAAAGGGAGCAAGACAGGGAGCAGCACAGAGCAAGCACAGTACATAAACCTTAGTTTATGCTCAGCAATGTACAGTGGCGGCCGCCTTTAACCTCCTGCGGCCGCCACCGCGGGCTTTTTAAAAACGCGAGCAGATGCAGCGTTTTTTCTGCTGTTTTCCCGCGCCGCGGGCGCTTTCAATGATAAGCGCCATTAGCGCTTGTCTGATGATGCGGCCGCCGCGCGGGAAACTCCGTGAGAAACGGAGAACATCCCCGCATTTTTACAGGTAAGTAGGAGTATAGGAGGGGCCGCAGCAGTAACAGATAGGTGACTGGGTATTTAAAGGGCAGGCAGCCAATGGGAGGAAGGCACACAGCTGCAGAGTAAGGAATGTGGAGCAGCCCACAGCTGAAGGTACAGAGCACTCAAGCATAGACTGTCCACTCATAGGCAGGGGCGGGGTGCATAGCAGGTGAGGATTAATTTAAAGAATTAACCCCTTGTTTGCTTATGTCTGCACGGCGTCTGCACGTAGACAGTCTGCACCGTAGGATGCCCGTGTCGTCACGGGGGTGGAGCTTGGGGACGATTCCTGCTGTTTCCATTCCTGGCAGCACGGTGACTGTGCACGACGACCGCGTCACCCGCAATGCTGTCCCCCACATTTGCGTCGCGGGAGCGAGGACCCAAAATCTCCCTATCAGGGATCTGCTTGTTAGTAGCACGGCATGTGCGTGCAGACGGAGGTCCGTGCGCCTCTATCATGGTGGCACGTGACGAGTCTGGGTGGGTGGGGCCTAGCCCTCATCCTGACAAATCCATAGGGAATTTTATTTCTGTTTTTTGGCAGTTTTAGTTGCACTGAATCGCAGATAGCATCAATGCTTCATTTGAACCTGTTAGGCACATTCACACATTTCTTGATGTTTAGACAACAAGACAATAATAAATGTTATGCACTTAGTGTATGTGCCTGCTTAAATAATTTGTCGATCAAAGATGCAACTAAACTACTGCTTTGTTAAAAGACAGGATCAAAATATATCACTTCACTAATTGAGAGCAAGCCAATTTGGGAGATGTAGAGTTTTTGTATTGGTTTTCCATAAATGTATGGACAATTCCTTTTCCCTAGCAGCATATTGAAAGTGATGTAGTGCAACTGATACATTTCACTATAGGGGTAGGTCAGAGCTCACCGAATTCTGTTTAGAAAACAATTGCTACTCTATGCAATATTTAGCAAAGTTAAATGCTAATATGGGATTGAATGTGAAGTACATGGTATCTACCTACCCCAAGGCATAATTGGCAAAAATGTTAAGCAAAATTGAATATGCCAATAAAGCATTAAAAAAAACTGGAAAAGGAAACTGGGGAGGGTGGTGGCCCAGTAACAGCAACACTGCACAAATGTAGCACTGTTCTGACATTGTCAGAGTCAGAGGCCATAAAGAAAGCAGCAGAAGCAAGTCACATGAGGATTGGTGGTATGTTGGAAACTGTGAGACTTATTCACTTAGACGTGCCCCTCATCTGTTACTCACTGACTTTGTCTTGAATGGCAGTTAATATTAGGCACCGGAACACAGCGACCTCAGAGTCAGGGAGCATATCTCAATGGCTGGAGTCAGCATGTCTGGGCCAAGGGCAGAATGTAGACAAGCTGTGCAAAGTAGGCCGGGATCAAGGCAGGTCGCAAACATGAATAGCAGGCAGAGAGCAGCACTGAAGGTTGAGACAGAAGCAAGTGTAGCCAGGTGCCACTGTCCCTCCCTTACCTCCGATGCGGGAGCGGAGAAGGGGGAGGCTACGGCTGCTTCGTGGTGTGGACAGGTGCCACTGGAGTGGCGAGCGGACCCGCCAGGAGTAGGGAGAGCTGTGCAGGCGTTCAGGAGCCCCTAGGCAGGACGCCGGTAAGGATGCCGCCATCTTTGATTGCCGCGCTTGCGCAAAGACAAGTTGCGCATGCGCAAAGAACCGCGAGGCCGCAGCGGACATTTGAGAGTGGTGCGCACGCACAGTGACACCAGAGCAGTGGCGGCCATCTTGAGGAGACTCTGCAGGGGAACTACACTCCCCAGAGGGCTCTGGGAGATATGACCACATGGGCAGTGTTAGCCAATAGGGCTCCCCGGATTCCCTGAGGGAAGATTGTTGCATTTGGCGCTCAAGACAGCACAGGCAGTTGGAGCCAGGAGGCAGAAGGGGAAGGTAGTGTATGGGTGCCAGTGGCTCCCAGACTAGGCCTATATTTGCCTCTTAGGCACCAGTTAGGCCCCCACCATGTACAATTTGTGGCTGCTACAGGGAAAAGCCCCCAGATAGGGACAGTTCCACTGTAGCTTTATCAGCATTTGGCATCAGTAACAAGATGCCGTGCTGTGATTTGCGGCCTGTGGTCTGGGACCAGACCACCCCTGATAAGAGACTCTTAAAGGTGAGACCCTCCAGCGGGAGTTCACCCCACGCAGAGGCGGACGTCTTCACAGATGTACCGGACAGTCCTACGTCGGTGGATCAGACAGATCCTTGTGTTATTCGGCGGTACCCGAGTACTGGAGTGCCCGGGAAGGTATCACATCTAAGTGCACCAATGGTCCGCAGTGGTAATGCTACTCCATGCACTTTGGGTGGGGGATAACATTGGGGAAAGGACACCAGGGATATTGGTGCCATGCACCCTTTGTACTTTGAGGACACTCACCCTGTGTTATTGTATTGTGTGTGATATACTGTGTGGTACAGGTTGCCGTATCCTATGTGTAGTAAACCAGTTGTTATATACCTGGGATCATGAAGTCATCTTAGATGAAGAAACACGTAGGGCGTGGCTAAGGCAGAGGAGGCACTTTCCCACTGAGAACTTTATCACGGACTAAGACGAACGCAGGCTGTGAGAGGCTAAGCCAAACAGAAGAGCGGACACATCTCTGTTTCCCCTGGTGGTGCAGCAGCCAGAAGCAGGCAGGCGAAGGCTCGGTTTCCTGGAGGGACTTCCTTTTGCGGGGCACCAGACCTGGTGGACGTCACTTCCGGTAGAAGGAGACCGCGCAACGTGTGTGTAGGAGAGGACACCATTGCTGATCCGGACGCTACCACTGGCTTATGAGGGCCTATCTCATAACTGCATATATTACCGTTACACTTGTGAGTGGGCATTTGTCTGTTTTTAATGTTCCATAAACTTATTGTTATACTTTAATGCACTAGGTGTGCGCCTGTTTTTTTCTCTTTTCATATATATATATATCCAAAGAGAATGACCTAGGCGCAAATGGAGACAAGAAAAAACAAACATAGGGTAGTATGTTCTAACAAGTAAACCGCCAGAAGGTATAATATGCACTCACAGCGTATAGGATAATATCAAGCCTTGTATCCACTCTGGGATCTGGAACAATTATATGATGAGTCTGGAACAGCTGGTCATCCACAGCAATTGCAATCTCGAGCAAAGATACCCATGCAGGAAGAGAGATAGAACACAAATAGCGTAACACAGTTTATTAAAATTATTAATAAAAAATGACTATAAGTAAAAGACTCACATTCTGTGAGATATCATAAAACTTTTGAGACTTTTGAGCATCTCACACTCATTAGAAAAGGGTAGTAACACTAAGCAGATTTCTTCAACAGTCCTTAGTCTGTAGATTAGTAACCAATAGGGAAATGAGTCCAGGTTGTAAATAGCACACACACTTGGTGTCTCTACTGTTCCACACAGTCTCCTTGTGTGAGCTGTCTCTTTCCGTGGTTATCAGCCTACATAGGTCTATCTCACTGCACCTAATGTGCGTATAGTACTCACGGTACTTAAAGGTAGGTGCTGTCCGGTTTCACATTTAGTAAGTTTTTACTGTTTTCCCACGAAGAGTTCTCAATCTTCCTCCGGTCACCCACGTCTCCTGGGGACGCTCCGTGCCACGTGACGACGCGGTGACGTCACTCCCTCTCGCGAGAGTTCGTCCGGTGGGCTGTGGGAGCGGGGCCTCAATCCTCTGCGCTGCTAGTCTTCCTGCAGGCAAATAATGGGACAAACGGCCACCGGCACCTCTTGGCTGCTGTCTGCTGCTACTCCTGCTGAATACACTGTGTTCACTGTCTGTATACTTATAAAGAGATCCTACAATACTCATCGCATTCCTCATTCTCATGTTCACACAGATGATATACATAACTATTTGTGGACCATACAAATCATGGATGGAGCTTAATCCCTTAAAAAAGAACCCAGATCTATATCGATGTTGAGACCAAGTGGGGCTAATGTTTTGAGGGCATAAATCCAATATGTCTCCTGTCTGGATATTTTTGTTATCAGATTCCCTCCTCTCCAACTAGGTCTAACTTTCTCAATGCCCACAAATTTCAGGCCTCTTGGATCTTGGCCATGAAACTCTTTAAAATGCTTGGATACACTATGCTGTAGTAGGCCTTTCTCAATATTTCTTACATGTTCTGCAATGCGTATTTTGAGTTTCCTTGTTGTAGGATCTCTTTATAAGTATATCATCATGTGAGTTAAAAATATACGCTATATGATTTGGCTATTTCTATAACATTTTTTCTGCATTAGCGTATGAGAGAACGGGTAGTTTGCAACTAACTGTCTATATTTGAATAACAATTTTCTATTTTCCTTTCTGTACAATTGTAATAAAATGTCCCTTACTATTATTGGGTATGTGTATCATAAGAAACATGCAGTGCCACTATGAAGTGTTAATCTAAACACATATAATTGTTAAAATATATATGCAGCAACAAATCCTCTGGTCTGCACCAATCCGCTGTGCGTCGAACTAACATAACTTGTAATAAGGAATTGTATATATGTAATATGTTTCATTGTTGGGAATATGAGATGTAATTCCCAACAATAATAATAAAGGGTTAATATCATTAATGAGATCCTACTACACATTACCATAATTGGTCTAGAGTTAGTGGAGTTTATGGCTCCACGTCTGTAATGGGTTAATAGTGGCATATACCCCACATTTTAAAGATTAGTATATAATCTACCCCCAAACCATTAACCGGCTATGTAACATGTAGCCGTGATAAATTTCTGCAATACAAAGGTTAGAAATAGTATATTCCCCCACTTTACAACAAATCCATATACACTATTGATTAGTCATCAAATCCTTTATGGAATGGTGTCTAAGCAACTATTAGATAGAAGTATAAATGTTTAGAACCCATATAATGTGTCTTTATATGAAGTATAATTATACAATGTAATATGTATTAATTGTCTATTTTGTTTAGGTTGATCAATATACCAATTATGTATTAAATTAGAGGGTGACTACATATATAAATTTGCTCTTGCTTAAACTTGATTATTCATCATTTAATCATCAAAGGCCACACAGTATGGTAGTAGTATAAATGGTACCTAAAAGTAACCAATTGTTTAGCTATGCATTATATATATTAAAACCATAGAGCCAATGTATTATGGAAAAAATTCTTTAATTAATTGATTTTTTTAATTAACCAATTGCATAATGGAGGAGGGTATATAACCCCAGATGAGGGACAGAGAGCAGAATCAGCCCCTGACGAAGCCTAACGGAGAAACGCGTAGGGCGTGGTTTACAGACAGTGAACACAGTGTATTCAGCAAGAGTAGCAGCAGACAGCAGCCAAGAGGTGCCGGTGGCCGTTTGTCCCATTATTTTCCTGCAGGAAGACTAGCAGCGCAGAGGATTGAGGCCCCGCTCCCACAGCCCACCGGACGAACTCTCGCGAGAGGGAGTGACATCACCGCGTCGTCACGTGGCACGGAGCGTCCCCAGGAGACGTGGGTGACCGGAGGAAGATTGAGAACTCTTCGTGGGAAAACAGTAAAAACTTACTAAATGTGAAACCGGACAGCACCTACCTTTAAGTACCGTGAATACTATACGCACATTAGGTGCAGTGAGATAGACCTATGTAGGCTGATAACCACGGAAAGAGACAGCTCACACAAGGAGACTGTGTGGAACAGTAGAGACACCAAGTGTGTGTGCTATTTACAACCTGGACTCATTTCCCTATTGGTTACTAATCTACAGACTAAGGACTGTTGAAGAAATCTGCTTAGTGTTACTACCCTTTTCTAATGAGTGTGAGATGCTCAGAATTCTCAAAAGTTTTATGATATCTCACAGAATGTGAGTCTTTTACTTATAGTCATTTTTTATTAATAATTTTAATAAACTGTGTTACGCTATTTGTGTTCTATCTCTCTTCCTGCATGGGTATCTTTGCTCGAGATTGCAATTGCTGTGGATGACCAGCTGTTCCAGACTCATCATATAATTGTTCCAGATCCCAGAGTGGATACAAGGCTTGATATTATCCTATACGCTGTGAGTGCATATTATACCTTCTGGCGGTTTACTTGTTAGAACATACTACCCTATGTTTGTTTTTTCTTGTCTCCATTTGCGCCTAGGTCATTCTCTTTGGAAATTTTCGTTACCAGCCCGTGGAGCGGTAGACCTTTTGGCTGCAGACTGAGTCAGGGAAAGTTAGACTGTAAGGGTGTATACCCTCCATTACATGTGGTAATTATTCTATTTACTAATTTCAGTGTGGTTGCGCTCATTGTATTTCTGTCTTTTATATATATATATATTTGTTTCTTGACTCTACTGTGTTAGGATTTCTCCTAGGTGGAGGCGCTGTGCAACCATGAACACGATCACCCCAGGCTTCCAGCGGCGGAGAATCAGGCCTTCTGTAAGCCACTCAGGTAATGCACCACTGGTAGTCTCCATAGACAAGGGGAAAGGGGGCTACAGAAGGTTAGGACAGGACGAGGTCAGGGCAGGTTGCAGACAGTAATACAGTAGTTCAGGAGCACACCAAGTCAGGATACACCGAAGAGTGACAGAGAAAGATTTTAACAATAGAAAAAAAACCTTTGGTCCAGCCATCAAAAGAAGATGGGGTCAAGGCAGGCAAAAGACTGGAATGCTAGAATCTGGATCAGGGCAGGTGGGGAAGTAGAGCACTGGAAAAAGCCAGGGTTCAGGTAGGCAACGTGCAGGGATGCCAGGACCAGGATCTTGGCAGGAACAAGCCACGGCCCAGGCAGGTGACATATACAGTAGGAATACCAAGACCTTTAGCAGTGTATGTGCTGAACAGAAGCACCAGGAAATCAGGACAGGCTCATAGTACCAAAGAAGCAGAGAGGATAAGGTCAAACAAACCAAGTCTAGGGCAGGCTGCAGGCAGGAGCACAATCAGAACAAGCTCAGGTAAGATCTCAGACATTCAAAGAAGCAGTGAAGCTGACAGCGGCTGCTGCCTTTGAGTGATAAAGTTGATCATTCAGATCTCTCAGGGCCTAACAGCTTAAGCTGGATTGGGTGTGTTAACCAAGCAGTGCGCAAAGTGGGGGGCGCAGGATATTTTGGGGGGGTGCGGGCAGTTGCAGAGGCCCCACTCTCTTCCCTAAGGCATTTAAATGAAATGCCGGTGGATCACGTGACGCCTCTGCAACTCACCAGGATTCAGACGAGTTGCTGTGATGCGTCGCCATGGCAACATGGTGTAAAATTACGCTGTGGTGTCATGCGCAGTGACATCACATGGCCGTCTCCATGGCAACTGGGTTACGTGACGCCACGTGACCCCGCGGCATCATTTGACGCCACCAAATCAGGTAAGGAGGGCGCGAGAGCGAGGGGGAGCAGGCATGGGGGCGCAGCTCAAAAAGTTTGCTCTCCACTGTACTTAACCCACAAAAGAACTTTGGTAAATAAGCCCTGAGACTTGTGGAAAGGAAATGTTAAACATCTAACACCATCATCCAAAAAGAAAAGAACAATGATGCATCACATCACAAACACAAACTTTAAAAAGGCTATAATATGACAAGTGTCAATAGCAACATCTCCAGACATAGAGATTCTATGATTTCTGTAAACAATGAGGAATAAAAGTGAGACGATAGTGGGCAAGTCATTAAATTGAAAATGAGCCGATACAGGGTGAGTTTCACAAATGCCACTACCTCTGTTCACATGACTGTTTATGTGAAAGGGGTTAATAGCATCCAGCTGACTCACTTACATCCCCGCAGCCGCAAGATTCTAAAATTGAACATTAACTTCCCAAAATAATCACACTGCACCTCAATTATGCTTCCACCACCAAGAATAATTTAATATCTTATTGTCAGGAGTCCTCGGCCCACTGTTTAATAAAAACAAGATGTAAATAACACAAAAACCTAATGTAGCACAATGTGTAGAAAAATGTAATTAATCTCTTCAAGGTACGAGGTTCACTTAGAGCCAAAAGACAAAAGTTATTTTTAATATAATGAAAGGTGTACAGTGCTTATTATAAATGTGGCCAGGTCTCCCTTCTGGTTTGCCCAACTCAGCAGTTATATTAGTAAACCAACCAGAACACCATGTTTACACCCTCTTAGCAACAGGTCCACGACTGGGCCTTAGAGCTCTGGGAACCTCCACGCCACATGGTCGCAGTGGGATGAGTCCCCGCCCTCACGTCAATGTTTACCGTTCGCGACCAAGTGAGAAAATCTTCTGGTCTGAGCGACGCCAAGATCATTGGTAGAAAATATGACACCGCATATCGGTGGAGTGTTGTACTACTGGCCACTTGGCAAGAAATATGCATAGAAGATGCCCCTCAGGCCCTAAATCAATCAGAGGCTCTACCCATGGGATACCCCCTCATATACCCTGGACAATCATCTCCCATGGCCGCTTCCACCTCGGGACTCTCCTCAGAAGTCCCCTATCATGCTGAAGCGTCCACCTCCTCCTATACCCTGCCGACTTACCCATACCCAGGGTAACCTTCACCTCCAACATAATACCAGAGACACCTACCGCTAGTGGATACAAGAGTAGCCCTGTGCAAGCTCCAAGTTAGAGCCCAGCCTATTACAGTCACTTGTCTCCAGGAACTTCAAACTCGGGAGTGACGCTACCCCAACTGGTAGAATCCATAATGCAGTCCGCTCACAGCCACTAGTACCGCCGACTAAAAACCTTCTCTGGAGTGCGACCCACACCACTGGGCGAAGAAACATTCAACGAATGGAGGGATCATGCAGAATAAGTACTGCCAGGGTGGACATGCTCAGACGCGATAAAAAGGCATCGGATTGTCGAGTGCTTGCGGCCGCCGACCACCAACATCGTGCAATTATATTGCGAATGCCATGCTGATGCGGAGGCTCAAGATCTAATACGAGCCTTGACCAGGACTTTAGGCAAAAAGGATGACCCAATTGCATTATTGGCCCATTTCCATGCCTTCAAACAGAAGGAGAATGAGGAATTGTCTGAGTTCCTCCAGCGGTTGCAGCTAGCCCTGTGAACACTGATCCACAAAAAGGTCATCCGAATGACTGACCTGGATGACTACAGGACCAAACAGTTCCTGCGGAGGCCTCACTCAACCATCCACTAGTGGCCCGCATCTGCTGCAACCTCTCTACAGAGAATCCTCCTAGCTTCGAGGACCTCATGGAACAAATCCAAGATCAGGAGGTAATCCTCCAATTCCAGAACTTTGGGAAAACTTGTGACTCATCTAGAGGAGACAGATCTGTCTGTCACACTGCGCTCACCACAAACAGGGCTGAGGTGGGGATGTATATAACAGTCGCCCTACAACCACAGAGCCAGGTCCAGAATCCGTAGACGGAGTCATGAAGCCGGGTCAGGGTAGGAGAGTTCGGGGAAACATGGTACTTGCCGTGATCCGAGGTTGGAAAGAGAAGAATGGTCGATATCCTTAAGCCGTGATCAGGGAGAGGAGAGAGCAGGAGTCCAAAGGCAAGCCGAAGTTCAGGGTTAGAGAAGAGGCGGATCCGGGTACAAGCAAGGGTCAAGGCACATGTTCAGGCAAGGCACTGGAGGAGAGAGGCGCATGACAGAGGAGGACAGCACAGAAGGTTGCCAGCAGGTGTCGGGATGGAGCGGAGGTAAGTGCAGGTGCGCAGAGTCCGCGAGTCGTGATAGTACCCCCCTCTTCAAGAGAGACCTCCGGGCGATACCAGTGGGGTTTCAGATACCTCCTGATGAGTTCAGGAGCATGGATCTGGTGGTGCGACACCCATGAACGCTCCTCTGGGCCATATCCCTTCCAATGGATGAGGTACTGAGTGGTCCTTCTGGAAATTCGGGAGTCGATGATGGCCTGGATCTTATACTCCTGTTGTCCCTGTACAAGACGAGGAAGAGGTGGTGTGGGAACACGATCCGGAAACCGGGAGCTGTGATAGGCAGGTTTCAACACAGGAAACATGAAATACAGACGTATTCTCATAGATGCTGGGAGTTTTAGACGATATGCCACCGGGTTTATTCTCTCCAGGACTTGAAAGGGACCCAAAAACCTTGGTGCAACCTTGAGAGTAGGAGTCTTCAAACATATGTTTTTGGAGGAGAGCCACACCTTGACTCCTGGATTGAACTCCGGAATCTCCCGGCGGTGGTGATCTGCTTGAGCCTGCTGCCTGGCCGCCGCTCTCTTTAAATTATCCTGAATCTTGGTCCAGGAGGACTGCCAGGTTTGGACCCGGTTATCTGCTGCCGGAACGACCGAAGAAGAGCGTGTGATGGGCAGACGTGCCGAATGGAACCCGTAGTTTGCAAAGAAAGGAGAGAGTTGTGTAGATTAATTCCACGTGGAATTGTGGGCAAATTCAGCCCATGGAAGAAGATCTGCCCAATCGTCTTGAGTCTATAAAATAAAGCAGCGCAGATACTGCTCTAGGGACTGATTGGTCCTCTCCGTTTGCCCATTCGTCTGGGGGTGGTACCCAGAAGAGAAGTGCAAGGATATGCCCAGTCTCCTTGAGAAGGCCATTAGCATTTGCATTTGAGGAAGGCCCTTGGGGCCGAAACGTCATCACACTGGCTCACTAATACATTTTTTCATAAGTAGAAATCCGCAGTGCCCAGGCTCTTCCTTGCTATTTGATGTTGGAATACCACCCAGAGATTCCTGAACCAGGAGCAACGGTATTTATTATCATTTTCTTTGTTGGGGAGTGCAGCATTCACCTACTAATTTATTTGTTTCCTTGAGAAGGCCCACCAGAACCTGGAGACAAACTGAGAGCCTCTGTCGGAGATGATGGTCAATGGGACTCCGTGAAGACGGAAGATCTCCCTGGTGAAGATGTCTGTGAGGGTAGGAGAATCGGGGAGACCACAGAGCAGAACAAAATGTGCCTGTTTAGAGAAGCGGTCAATAATGACCAATATAGTATTCATGCCCTTGGAGACAGGGAGCTCTACAATAAAGTCCATCGATAAATGGTTCCAGGGGCGGTCAGGGATGGGTAGTGGGTGTAGGAGTCCTTGAGGTCTACAGCGGGGAACCTTGTTCCGGGTGCAAATGGTGCAAGCCTTGACGAAGTCGCTGATGTCCCTACGCATGTTGGGCCACCAAAAGGTCCGTTCTATGAGGTCCGTAGTTCTTTTGGTGCCACGATGTCCCACAGTTTTCGACGAGTGACCCCATTCCAGAATCTTCCTTCGGAATTTGGGAGAAGCGAAGAGACAACCGTCCGGGACCTCTAGACCCTCCGGAACCCTGGACTTATCCACAAGAATTTTATCCAAAACGTCAAAGGAGTTGGCAGATATAATGTACTTAGACGGGAGTGTGGTCTCTGCTCTGTCCTCGGCTTTGTCCTCGCTTAGGAATTGACGAGAGAGTGCGTCTGCCTTTAGATTTTTGGACCCAGGAATGAATGAAATGATATAATTAAAACGGGAGAAGAAGAGAGACCAACGAGCCTAACGAGCTCCCAGCCGGCGAGCGCTCTCCAAATACATGAGGTTTTTGTGGTCCGTTAGAATGGTTATTGGACTCTCTGTGCCCTCCAAGAGATGCCTCCATTCTTCTAGTGCGAGTTTAATGGCTAATAGCTCCCTGTTGCCCACATCGTAATTCTGTTGTGCTGGCAAAAAAAAATTTGAAAAAAATGCGCAGGGATGTAAATCGGAAGAAGGTGACTTTCTTTGAGAAAGGATGGCGCCGGCTCCAACATCTGATGAGTCTACTTCCAGCGTGAATGGGAGTTTGGGATTGGGATGGATCAAGACTGGTGCAGAGACAAAAGATTTTTTCAGAAAGTCAAAGGCTTGAACAGCTGCGGGAGGCCAAGAGGAGACATCGGCTCCTTTCCTAGTGAGGGCGGAGATGTTTGCGACAATGGATGAGAAATTACGAATAAATCTTCTGTAATAGTTCGCAAAACCGAGAAACCTTTGAATGCCCTTGAGAGAGGTGGGGAGTGGCAGTCCAAGACAGATCTCAGCTTGGAAGGATCCATTGCGATCCCGGAATCCGATATGATGTACCCCAGGAAGGTGGTAGAGGATTGGTGAAAGTGACACTTCTCCAGCTTGGCGTAGAGGTGGTTCTGACGAAGGCGTAGTAGTACCTGTTTGACTTGTACAATGTGTTGGGGAAGACTCTTTGAGAAGATCAAAATATCGTCGAGATACACTATGAGAAAAACATTGAGAAGATCCCTGAAAATTTCATTTACGAAACCTTGGAAGACCGCAGGGGCATTGCATAAGCCGAATGGCATAACAAGGTACTCGTAATGCCCGTCTCTGGTGTTAAAGGCCGTATTCCACTCGTCGCCCTGTCGAATCCTTACCAGGTTGTATGCGCCGAGTAGATCCAATTTGGAGAAGCTGGTTGCCCCTTGAAGACGATCGAACAATCCGGACATCAAAGGCGGGGGATACTGTTTTTTGATGGTAATTTTGTTTAAGCCACGGTAATCAATACAAGGACGAAGGGTGCCGTCTTTCTTCTTGACGAAGAAGAAGCCCGCCCCAGCGGGGGAGGAAGACTTTCCACTTTTTCTTCAATTCTTCCCCTCTCCCCACCCACCTTTCCATTTGTTCTATTTCCCATATTTTAAAAGTTATTTATATGTCATTTAATGTTATTAATGTTGTTATCCAGTATGCACATATACTTTGTTTTTTATGCTACTACTATGCATATTTTATTGCACTTGACTATTTGGGACACATGATTTTGGCTCCCCTTTAAGGTCTGTTTACCTTTCTATTTACACTTATATATATACTTAATTAGTGTAATTCATTACTGGATCAAATGCACTAACAGGGAGGTCTTCCTATTGTGGCCCGCCCCTATCAGTATATGAGCCTGATTGGCCATGCAGCCATTAGGTATTAACCAATGACGCACAGAATTAGACCTATAAAGGACCCTTAAACAGGTGTCCCAGATATTGCCTGAAGAAGTTTACTTTGTTAAACGAAACGCGTCGCGACTGTTGTGGCTGGCGGTTTTACTACCCACCACCAGTACACACTCAAGTGTACCGTTCCTGCTTATTTCCGATCGTTTCTATGCTATCAAAAACGGACAGGCATCCTAAGGACACCTATTGAAGGCCCCGGTTCCTGCGCATGCGCGCTACACTCCGCACCACGCTACCACACATGGAGGACAGGAGAGTGAACAGAGACAGCCCCAGCGCGCGGGTCTGATCTCTCAGAACTGAGATTACCCTTCATACTTCCTATGTGATGCCCTACTCCTGTGATAGACACCAGAATCGGGGATTATTAAAGAAATTTTATATATAAATTACTAATTTTATTATTTGTTGCTAATACAATATCTATCTCTCATCTTGGTGCGCTTTTGTGTTTTTTTCTTGTTCTGCTGATATTGGTATCACCATCGGGGTTCCGGTGGAGACCACATTTGGAGGTGGGGGAGACACCTCATAAACACAGAAGCAGCAAGAGAACTGAGAGGGACCAACACTCCAAGTTTAAAGAGCCAGAGCGCGGACTGAACTTTTCATTTTAATTTCTGGTAAACCCCTTCTGGAGATTCTCTCGGATGTAATCCGACATGGCTTTAGTCTCTGGGAGAGAGAGGGGATTTGATCGCCCTCTAGGAAGGACAGGCAGCAGGAGGTCAATAGGACAGTCAAAGGGTCGGTGGGGGGGAAGGACCTCGGATTTGACTTTGTCAAATCCACACATCTGAAGGAAAAATAACAGTGTGGTAGGGAACACTGTACCTCCTCGGAATTCTTCACACTGCAGATGGTCTGCCAGGGCGTGCCGCAGGTCATGGAGCACAGTTGATTCCAGGATATGGGTCTGGGTTTGACCCAGTCGATGTGTGGATTATGGAGCTAGAGCCTTGGTAGACCCAAAATGATCTCGGCTGCCGGAGAGTGGATGACATCTAAGGATATCTTCTCTCTGTGGTTTTGCTCGACCAGGAGGGACAGATCGACAGTCTGTAGGACGATAAATGCCGGCTGCAGGGGGCGACCGTCAATGGCCTCAAGTCCTACCGGAATTCTCTTCCTCTCAAGCGGAATATTATTCTTCCTAGCGAACTCGTGATCAATAAAGTTCCCTCTGGAACTAGAATCGATGAAGGCAGATGCAGCGACCGAGACGCCAGGGACCGAAAGAGAGACTGGAATCAAAATTCTGTTATGTAGTTGTACCTTGATGGTAGAGGATTTAGCGAGCGTTCCCATGGAGACTCCTCTGGATCTCAATGGGAGCTGGTGTTTTCCAACTGAGTTTCCAGTGCCGGCTGGAGGGGACATTGAGGAATGAAATGACCAGGATTACCGCAGTATAAGCAGAGTCCAGAAGATCGACAACGCTGTTTTTCGGAAGGGGACAGCTTGTTACCCCCAAGTTGCATGGGCTCCGGAGCGTCAGTCACGGGAACCTCTGGAAAGGAGGAATGGATGTGAGAAGTCCTGGGCTTTACCTGACGGTGATGAGAATGCTCGGACTCTCTTGTAGTCGTTGGTCCACTCGAATGCAGATCACAATGAGACCCTCTAGGTCACTTGGGCGTTCATGTGCGGCGAGTTCGTCCTTCAGCTGTTCAGAAAGACCCTGCCAGAAAACAGAAGAGAGAGCCTCGTTGTTCCACGCCGTCTCAGCAGCAACTGCCCGAAACTCCATGGCATACCTAGCCACTGGACAATCCCCTTGAGAGATGTGGAGAAGAGATGAAGCTGCAGTGATCTTCCGGCCCGGGTTATCGAAGACGCGCCGGAACTCCTTTGTGAATCGCCCAATGTCCTGTGTAAGATCACTTCTCTGCTCCCAGATGGGAGAGGCCCAGGCCAACGCGTCACCTGTAAGCAGCGAGACAATGTAGGCTACCTTGGTTCTGGAAGAAGGGAACCGAGAGGGAGTCAACTCAAATTGAATAAAACACTGATCGACATTCTAAGGGGTCTCCAGCGTACCGATGGGGAGCAGGAAGTCGCGGATCAGAAGAGCAAGGGTTAACCGGAGGAGTAAGCGGAGGTGGAGGAAAGATGGGAGGATTAGCCTGCTGCACTTGGACAGAGAGGGTCTGGAAGTCTTTCTGTAAGGCGTCCATACGAAGGTCAGACTGTTGTAAATATTTCACGAGCTTGGAGAACATAGTGGCATGAGATGCCACCATATCACCCACCACAGCGGGGTCTATATTTGTGGGACTGAGCATAATGTTACGCTGTACTCACCACAAACTAGACGAAACCCCTGTGCTGAGATGGGAATAGTAGCCACCAGCCACAGACACGGGGACCCCATCCGGAATGTAGAGTAGTCTTGCTGGCCGAGTCTGGGACAGGAGAAGTGAGAGTAAACGTATACTTGCCGGGTCTGATGCGGGGAAGGTCCAGAGCGGATGAGGTACTATTGCCAAGGTCAGAACTGGAGAAGAGCGGATAGTCAGAGTCCAGAGCCAAGGGTCAGGGCAGAAGAAATACGGATGGTCAAAGTTCAAGCCAAGGTCGGGGTTCCAGAGAGCGAGGGTTCCAAAGGCAGGCAGAGTCGGTACACGGGTAAGCAGAACTAGGACAAGGTAACAAGACAAGGGAGGCAGAGGCAAACACCAGGTAAGGTGAGTCTGTCTATGCTCAGCTGAAGTGCTAGTGGCACAGCTGAGCATAAGTAGCCGTCAAGGACCAATCACCCCAGGGGGTGGAGCGGAGGCGTGACCTTCGCGTGGACCAGGGATAGGCCGGAAGGGAAGAGACAGCTGGCAGTACTGGAACTAATGAGTTCCTCTTGACTCGTCGCTCGGGGGCGTTGCGCGTGCGTCGCACGCCGGTGACACGTCTCGCGTCTACTCTCCAATCCCGCGGTGCGGGTTTTGCGCCTGCGCAGCGCGTCAGTGGGGACTAACGCTCCCGCGGGGAGCGCTCTGCGCGTGCGGGGAGAGGTGCGTGACGGAGGAGGACAACGCGGAAGGTTGCCAGCAGGTGTCGGGATGGAGCGGAGGTAAGTGTGGGCATGCGGAGTCTGCACGGGGATTCACGAGGGACCGCGAGTCATGACACTGGGACAGTATCCCCTACCTACAGGGCCGAGGTGAACCCAAGCGACATCATCTGCATTTACTGTGGCCAGCAGAGGCGTCAGTTCGCTTGGAACTGTCGGTAAAAGGAAAATAAAACTAGGACCTCCAACCCTAAGGCCATGATCTGCAAGGTCCAGTCTGCAGAAACCTCCTCCGCATCCTTGGAGAGCACACCAGCACCAAGCCCCGATGAAACATCTCAATCATTTGCTTACAGCAGCGTGGGACTGGCCCCCATCATACGCGTCCTTGTGGATGGCATATATGCATCAGCCTTACTGACCATTTTGTACCGCCCGTTCTAAAACCAACATCTTAAGCACCTGCCCTTGCAGTCAGTGGACAAGATGAAGCTGTGGGGACTCAGCAATGAGGACTACCTAATAGACGGTGTGAAGGTTTGGCTGGAAATACCACAGCTGAACAAGTCTCACACCATGGATGTTGATGCTCTGTTATGCTCAAGCCTCGAGAACAGCCAAGCTCCCCAATCATATTGGGAACCAACGCAGATGTGGTGTGGGCGGTGATCCGAGTATACCTGTAAGAGGCCGGCAAACTGTCTGCTCTACAAATCCACCCAGTACTGAAGGAAGAGTGCTGTCGAATCTCGGCCGAGGAAGGATATGGTGACTTATTCAACCATACCAAGGGGTTGACCAAGATTCCACAAGAGAGAGTGAAGTTCATCTATGCAGCATGCTGCTATCTGGGCCGAGATAAAGCCTAGCATCTCTTCTTTCTGGAGAGTACACCAGAAGAAGATGCCAATCGAGGCTACAATCTGGTGCCAGAGGTACGAGAATGGAAGTCCGCACTGCCCGGGAAGATCAAGGTGTTCTTCCAAAACATCTCTCCTTATATCATGCCTCTCGACCAAGGTCAACGGTTTGATAGGATATACCCTGTCACCCCTGTAGAAACGGTGGCTTGCCAAGTGAACACCGCTGCCATGCAAGATCCACCAACTGGGCTGGCATTCGACTTTGGGGAATCAACCCTGGCCACCGAGTGGAAGGATCGGCTAACGGCCACATTGGAAGAATGCAGGGAAGTGTTCTCCACCAGCAAGATGGATGTGGGCTGCAGTCAAAACGCCCAGCACACCATCCGGCTAAGCGATACCACGCCCTTCCGGGAGCGTTCCCGGCGCATCGCTCCCAGAGATGTGGAGGACGTGAAAGACATCCTACCAGAAATGGAGACGGCAGTCATTGTAACAGAATCCCGTAGCCCCTACAAGTCACCGATCGTGGTGGTGTTGAAGAAGAATGGGTCGGCCCGATTGTGTGTCGACTATTGGACCCTGAACAATCATACCGTCCCTGACTAGTACATTCTTTCATGGATTGAAGTAATTCTCAACGCTCTGTCGGGAAACCGGAGGTTCAGTGTACTGGACCTCAGATCTGGGCACTACCAGGTACCAATGAGTGCAGAAGACCAAGAGAAGACAGCATTTGTATGTCCCCTTGGCTTCTACCAATTCACCCGCATACCCAAAGGCATTTGTGGTGCTCCCACAACATTTCAGCATTTGATGGAGAAGACCATCAGTGACATGAACCCACAGGAATGCTTAGTCTGCCTGGACAATATCATTGTCTTCGGCAAGGCTCTGGAGGAACATGAAGAATGGCTGCTGAAAGTGCTGGATCGGCTGGCAAAGGAAGGCATGAAGTTGTCCCTGGACAAATTCCAGTTCTGCCGCACATCTGTGACCTATGTGGGACACATATTGTCCGCGGATGGAATAGCTACCGACCCCACAAATTTGAAGCCGTGGTGAACTGGCCGATACCAGGAAACATCATGGAGCTACGTTTCTTCCTAGGATTCTATGGATAATATCGCCGCTTCAAGCAAAGCGAAGGTCCTCAACAACCATCTCAAGATATACCCCGAGGAGACAAGGCGGATCCCACCTCCACACAACTGTCGTTCGACAAGTGGATGGCCGCCTGGGAAAAGGCATTCATCAGCCTGAAGAAAAGCTTAATGGAGACACCTATTCTCGCTTAAGCAATCCCGAGCAGCCCTACATCCTTCCTGTGGATGCAAGCTTCAATGGCCTAGTTGCAGTCTTGCACCAGAAGAACCCAGCTGGCCTCCGACCAGTGGCATACGTCAGCCGCAGCTTGACCCCCAGCGAGCAGAATTATCCCATCCACAAGTTGGAATTCCTCACTATCAAGTGGGCAATTCTGGAGAAACTCCATGACTTTCTGTATGGAGTCATCGTCGAAGTGCGTACTGACAACAATCCGTTGACGTACAAATTGACGTGCACCAAACTGGATGCCACAGGCCACATATGGCTGGCAGCCCTCTAGAACTACAAGTTTACGCAGAAGTACAAACCAGGGCCCCTGAACATCAGAGCCGATGCTCTATCCAGAAGACTGGGACAGAGTACCACACCAGATGATGACCTCTGGGAAGAAATCCCTAGACCAAGGATGCAGGCTTTGTGCTCAACCACAGCCATCATGGAAGATAAAGTGGCCTTCTTAGAACTGAGGGTCGCAGATTCATTGGGATGGCAATCCAAAGCTATCCTGGCTGCCTATTGTCACCCAGATGGAATGAATATCACCCCAGACAAGATTATCGCCTGGAAGGATCTCGTGCAATACCAGATACGGGATCCAGTGGCTGGAGCTATCCACCAGGCCATCCAGCAAAACAAGCTTTCATTGATGAAACGTTCTCCCAGCGACACGGTTGAAATACTAATGCGGGAAGTGGACAAATTTAAAATGGACAAGGGTCTACTCTATCGGGTGGTGGAATACTATAACCATCCAGATAGAAGGCAACTGGTTCTACCCATGAATCTGCAGCATATGCTCCTCAGATCACTACATGATGAACATGGGACCTTTGGCTTTATCTGTGACCGGTTCTTCTGGGCTTGCATGAGCGCCGGTAGAACACCACTGCCAAGGCTGCTTCTGGTGCATCCAATGCTAGACACTCCCTACCAGAGCCACTCCAATGGCTCACCTGAAGAGCTCGGGTCCCCTGGACCTCGTATGCATGGATTTTCTATGTATCGAATCAGATGCCCGAAGCATCGGCAATGTATTAGTGATCACTGACCACTATACCCGTTATGCCCAAGCTTTCCCAATCAAAGACCAGAAGGCCATCACGGTGGCCAAGATCTTATGGGAGTGATACTTCATCCATTAAGGGCTACCAAATCGGCTGCACTTGGATCAAGGGCGGGACTTTGAAAGTAACGTCATCCGGGAGTTGCTGAAACTGCTGAACATCACCAAGTCCCGAATGACCCCTACCATCCAGAGGGAGATGCTCTGCTGGAAAGGTATTTCCGGATGCACCTCAACATGCTCAGCCCCCTGAAGGGTTCTCAGAAGAATGAGTGGAGTAAGCACATGGAGTCCTTGGTGCATGCCTATAACTGCACCCGCCACTAATCTATGGGATTCACTCCCTACTTCTAAATGTTTGGGCGAGAAACACAGCTTCCTGTAGACAAACGTCTGAGGGTATCAACTGACGAGGTACCCAACAGGATGCACTTCAAGAATGTACAGCGGCTCCAAAAAAGCCTGTAAGGAGTCTACCAATTAGTGGAGAAAGCATCAGCTCAGCTAGATGCCGGTAATAAAAGGCGCTATGACCATAAGGTCCACCATTGGGAAATTCATCCTGGAGATGCCGTTCTCCTCCACAACCTCGGGATCCCCAGCAAACACAAATTGGCTGACCGCTAGCGCGACGTGGTATACACCGCATAAAAGACGCGAGTGGCCGGGTAAAGTTATGGCACCGCAACCATCTCCTGCCTATCACACAAGTAGGGGATGACGAACCAGAGATAGAGGCTACACCATTGGCCGGTGAGCAGGAAGGATCTGAAGCAGCTGCAGAAACAGTAACTGAAACAGTTGAGAATCCGATGGAAGGACCCTCTAGTAGGACAAACCAAAGTCAAGGGGCACCTCCCAAAGGAGCACCGGGTAATGGGCCCAGGCTCCTTATACCTACTTCGGTGACTCGAATGACCCCCTCCTCTGGACCCCAGAAGTTCTTGCTTTTGTACCAGCCAGAGACATTTGAGAGACTGTAGTACCTCAATGAGAGAGACTGAACCTCAAGTGTACGCTTATTACTCCCCAGACGGAGATGCTGAAGAAGAGCTTCAAAGAAGCCAAAGAGTGAGCTACCCTCCCAATCGAGTAACCTATGATTCGTTAGGGGCACCTCACTATGAGGCTCAGCAGTGGTCTCGTAGCAAAATGAAATCTGTCATTGTGATGTTCACAGAAATGTATAACTTGATGTAGTCATGACAATGATAAAGTTGTACATATTGTAATGCATTTTTATTATATAACTTATGGTTATGTAATGGGTGCTCATCACAAACAGGAAGGTACAGCGAGGCTGAGGTGAGGATGTTGGAACCTTTGGTTTCTTAAAGTGACGGTGTTGCTAGAAATGTCTAATAGCACTGATATGAGTAAACCGCTGAAGGTTAATGACTGAGTGCCCCCTACCTATACCTGTTAAAGCTGCAGTCCCTTAGGGGGATGAAAATAAAGCAGGCAGAAGCCAGCATTACGCAATATAATGCTTTGTATTATCCTGTTATTTCTCTAATTAAACCTAGAAGAACGTGGGACCTATACAGGAAGCTCAGATAAGTAGGTTTTCGCCAGATTCTCGACAAAAATGCCTACGCCGATTCAGTAAGCTGCAAGAAGCTGGCGAGAATCTCAAAACTCGGCGGGATTTTTTTGGCGAGAAAAAATTTTTGCCAACCGTGTGGCGAGATGCCCTTTCTTGCCACTGATCGTCAGCTTCTCAAACTCGTGGTATTCTAGGAGCCCCGATCAGCTTCTTGCGGCTGATCACCACTCTAGAATTGAGATTTTCATGCCAAATGGCCCCGCCAAAAAAAGTTGGCAAGAAGGTAGGGAGATGCTGGCGAGAAGTGCAGAGACGAGACGGGAGAAGCTGGTGAGAAGGGCAGAGACGGGACTTAGAACAATTTTGAATTATTTTTAGATATGTTTTAAGCATGGACTCATTTGAGCTGGCGCATATTTCTTTATATTTGTGCTGCCGTTTGTTAACACCCAAAATGGTTTTTAATAAATGTAAGCGTTAACCTTCATTACTTTATTGTGTCACTGCTTATGTTTAGAATGTGTAAATATATATGGCTTGTTCAGGTTAGGATTATATAAGGGGTACATAAACTTTAACGTGAAGCAGGCGCAATGGATATTCATATCTGTATGTCTTAACGGTGCACTTCCAACAATATCATACATTGTATTAAATATTAACAAGTCATATGTGTGTTATGCAAAATAATGTTTAAATTAAATATATAACCATGCCATAATGTTTTTCGATAAATGTTAGATATATAAAGCATTAGCTAAGTGCTAGCATGTTTCTCTTATGATTGGCTTGCGTACTTGATCCCCGGCCTCTCGGTACCACTGCATCAATTGTATATATTAACTGCCCAGTCATATTATATTGATGGACTACATTTCCAACAATGCTGTGCAATACAATAATTACATAACCCGAGCAAGCGAACTATTAAAGGATAACTGATCGATATGAAACGAAGGTCATCCCTTGCCATTGTGCATATTGTATTCATGCACATATGAAAGGTGTTTACAATCACAAATGATTGTTTACAAGTCGCATTTATGTTCATCTTTAACATATGTAAATAAGTAAATAAGTAAATAAGTAAATTGAGAGTGTTGATATATAGTGTCACTGGTTACATACCCAAAAATCGTTTCAACCGTGGCAAACATATGTAATAACACATTTATTATGTAATTATTGAACAATGTTTGTATTCCTATGTTCAATAACACTAATGTGTATTACTTGAAAAACAAACGTATATAACTTCCTATTATAAGTAATGAATGATTAAATGTTGTTTGAGTATATTTGGGATTATGTTTAGTAAAATGTGAATATGTATACATTATCCTCAAAAAAAAATTGCCAATAAAATGTATGATTGTTGGCTACGTGGGAGATCATTTAATTCGAATCAATGTTTTTTTATAATTACTAGGCCATGCTAATGAACACATTTTAATTGATTGGTAATACACATGTATCTTATTTTGTTGACTTAGGTTAATTTACATATTTAATTATTTAAAGTCACGTGTCTTCATTACATAGGTACTTAAACTCCTCTAATTCCAAATTTACTTAGAGGTAGACATGGCAGACGAAGGGATTGAGCGGAGACATTTTATGATTAGAAGAAGAATAGTTGCTTGGGAGGAGAGACAGAGGGGAGAGGAGCGTGGAGAGGAGAGAGAGGCGAGGGGAGAGAGGAGAGACGAGAGACGAGAGGACAGGGGATAAAGGAGAGGAGAGAGGAGAGGATAGGGTGGAGAGACAAGGAGAGGATAGAAGAGAGGAGAGGAGACAGGTCATCCCATGGCTATGTTAATACTGGGAACGTACTTATTTGGAGGGGCTTAGTGAGGATGAAATTGTTATCTGATATCGATTGAGTTCAGCAGCAATCTTAGCTCTTTACGCAGAGTTAAGAGATGAATTAGATTCAACAGGCAGAGGTCATGCAATCCCTGGCCTTGTTAAAATGCTGTGCTCATTAAATTTTCTTACTTCAGCGTCTTTTCAGACAACTGTGGGCATAGTAGGCGGGGTCTCGCAGTCGTCATTCTCGCGGGCCCTTAGCCAGTTTCTATGTGCACTGAGTAGACACGCAAGGAATTATATACATTTTCCTACAGAGCAGACAGAGTGGCTGGAACTCAGGAAAGGCTTTTACACCATAGCCGGGCTACCATGCGTGATGGGTGCAATCGATTGCACACATGTTGCTTTGACCCCGCCGACTTTAGATGAGCATGTGTTCCGTAATAGGAAACACTTTCACTCCATGAATGTGCAGGTCGTATACGATGCCAATATGAAAATTCTTAATGTGGTAGAAAAATTCCATGGTTCCAGCCACGATTCCTCGATCCTTAGGAGCTCATCAGTGTACCATGCTTTTGAAACAGGTTATTTTCAGCATGATTGGCTGGTGGGTAAGTATATAAAATAGAATGAAGCGGTAATATCTATTTTGTTTGATGTGTATGTGTTTAATACATACTACTCATATAATTGTAACATAGCTACAATGTAGTATACTCAGATGTATATGAAGAATTTGTTCAACATACATGTTATTATGTTTAACACTTTGTTGCGCATACTAATGGCCGTGTGAATACAGATTTAAACAGATATACAGACATTTCTAATTAAATACATGTGTTGTGTCATACAGAATATTGCGCATATTTCAATCTTCAATATATCATATGATAACATGCCACTTAACACAGTCTACAGTATGTATCTGTATTTCGCACTATATCATTATTGTTATAATGTGTTAACACATCTGCATGTTGTATGATCAAATCATATATGTTTAATCACCTCACATATGATAAAATATAATATTTGTAGAACATGTAGCTTTTCCAAGGTCATTCACACAACATATGTGTTGAAAGAATAAAATGAGAATACTTTCGATTAATATTTGACATAAATGTATTCTAGGTGACTCTGGATACGGAGTACAACCATGGCTCCTAACCACACTGGCTAACCCTGCAACCCCTGCAGAGCAGAGATATAATGTGGCACATATATGTACTCGATCGGTTATTGAGCGGACATTTGGACTGTTGAAAAGTTGGTTCAGATGTCTTGATAAATCTGGTGGTGCCCTACAGTTCAAGCATAAGAAGGTGTCTGCCATAGTGATATGTTGTTGCATTTTGCACAATATTGCACTACGCACAATCTTCCAGGCAACATATGGGAGAGTTTAGAGGAGGACACCCCTGGCTATGATGTAGGGGAGCAGGAGCAGACAGCCAGTGAGGTGGAGACACGTTGTAATGTGATAGCCACCTATTTCTCAGGTAAGCAACATTGTATGTGTGAAGCTTCTAATATACGGTCATTCGTGGTTATTTTAAAAATTTGAATAATATTTTCATCATCATAGGATAGCGATGGCTGAATACATCTTGTGTGTACATGCCCATGTGCCTATAGTATGTTAATCTCTAACAACTTCTTTGTAACCATTTAAAAACAGATTAATAAAGTGTGCATGAGGGGTGAATGCTTAACATTTGCCATTAATTTATAAATATTTGTTTTGCCACGTGAAATGTATGTGATATTTGTGTCAACACTATAATAGTTTAGTGTTTAGATGTGAACTCAGCTTACAACTGTGTTGTAAATAAAACTATATTCTGATCTATGTATAAAGGAATATGATAATGTTAAAGTGACAGTATTGTGTTAAAAATTAACATAATTTTGGTATGCACATATAATACGGTACATAACGTATTTTTAGGAAACAACATTCAATTTTTCACAATCAGGTTTCTTTAATGGAAAAAATCAAATAATTTGACATCATCAGAAATGATAAGCAACTCACTGTTTCGTATATTCTGATGAACACGCCCATACTCAGTTACAGGTATATCCAATAAAATTAACAAAACATTCAGACTTGTACTACAATGGCTTATCCAAAGTTCATAATAGTAGTGTGTCCGTGTTTCTTGGTGTGGGCATGTAGTGACTTGCATTTGAATCTACGACATGTGCGGATGTGCATTCGTCCTCAAGTTTACACAAAATCATGCACATGCGCAAATTAACTTTTCAAGCGCGCATGCGCTCCAGCACACACAACCATTGATTCCCCACATCAGTTGCATGTAACCAAATTCATCTTTATTTTATGTAACAGAGAAATCCTAGGATCGATGCGGTGCACAGCTGAAGGAGGGGACCAGCGCCAACGTAGGTATTAAAACACAAATGTATTAGAACATGGTAAACAGGGAAAAGAAACACCTCTGACGCGTTTCAGGCAAAAAGCGCCCTTTATCAAAGACTGAAATTCGCGTCTGGCACACTGACAGTCTTATAGGGAGTTCCCCGCCCACATATGGTAGTGACGCTTTGTGAAATTGGCGCGAAAGGGGTATGCTTGATTTAATTGGTAGAGCCATCTTCCAATCAGAGCTCTGGAATTGGAGGGTGCGTCGTATGTGGACGGGTAATCCGTTCAGATCGTGAGAGTGGACGAATAAGTAACAGAATCAACAAATGGATACAAAATAAAAGAAAAAGACATATAAAAATGACAAACGAACATGAAAGAAACTAGCGAATTAGTTTCCTATATGAATAAGGAACATAGGGGAAGGGATTGAATTAATATAGCTCCATTAACCATATATATAAATAAATAAATAAATACATCATATAATAATAATCACTGTTCCATGTGTATACATCTATCCAAAGTGTAAAATAAAGCAAAAATAAAGTACTAAAAATCTATATAAATACCCATAAGCCAAAATATATGGCCTGGGTAAAAACCATTGTATAATAATATGTAAAAACAATCTAGGGACCTATGGTACACTCAACAACTCATATGTATAAAAACTTAAACATATATAAGGTGAAAAAGTCATGAATATTTAACACATTATCATGAAGTCAACATTATATCAAAAAGTGCTTCAGTTCCCAATCCTGGTTCATGCCCCTGGGTGCCAAAGTCCCAAGGGCATAAATCCAGTGCATCTCTCTTCGATTGAGGAGGGCTTCTCTATCTCCTCCTCTAAGGTTAGTATGTATATGTTCTATGGCACTGTAACGAAAAGAGGTAAGTGTTCCAAGGGGGCAGATATTGAAATGACGTGCTACAGGAAATCTGTCATTAAGATTTTTAATACTTCTTATATGTTCACCTATTCTGACTCTAAGGTTTCTGATTGTTCTGCCTATGTATCCGCTCCCACAGGCACACCTAAGTAGGTAAATAACAAAATTAGTATTACACGTCATAAATGACTCGATACGATGTGCATGATTCATGTGTATATTCCTAATAGACTTTATTGGTGTTGCATATCTGCATAGGTTGCAATTCCCGCATTTAAAGAATCCTTAGGTAATTTTTTCTCACTTTCTTTAGTTGAGCAGTATAGGCTAGAAGATACATGATTCCCAATGGTTTTAGCTTTTTTAAAAACCATTCTGGGATTAGATTTTGTATATATATCTAGATCTTTATCAAGTTTCAGAACTGCCCAATGTTTGTTTAGAATAAACCTAATCTGCTCAGCTTGCTTAGAGAAGGTTGTTATGAAGAGAGGTAACTGGCCCGCCGCATCTGTCTGAGTATGAACTCCACTTTTGGCATGATTATGGTTTTTCGCTCTATTTTTAGCCAATAGTTCTTTTCTTTCCATATGCAATGCATATTCGAAAGAGACCTCCAGGTCCCTCTCCCCATAGCCACGATCCCTAAATCTTTGTTTAAGTATTTCTGCTTGAGTGAGAAAGGACTCTTTTGTTGAACATATCCTTCTTAGTCTTAGGAATTGTCCTTTTGGAATGCCCCGAATTAATGATCTATGGTGGGCACTGTTGGATCTGAGCAGGGAATTTCGCGAATTCTCCTTCCTATAGATGTTGGTCTGTATCTTCAAGCCAACATCTATGTATAAATGTAAATCTAAATAATCAATTTTTGTGTCATGATACATATGAGTAAATTTCAAATTGTAAGTATTTACTTCTAGATATTCAAAAAAAGCGTGAAGTGTGTCAATATCCCCATTCCAAATAAATAATAAATCATCTATGAAGCGACGATAAAAAAAAATATGTTTTCTAAAGGGATTAGTGTCACCAAAAATGTGTGTAGTCTCCCAAAATCCCATGAAGAGGTTAGCATATGAGGGTGCAAATGACGTGCCCATAGCTGTCCCCTGTGACTGTAAATAATATTGATTGTCAAACATGAAGTAGTTGTGCTGTAACAAAAACATAACTGAATCCAATAAAAAGGTGCTCTGTGCTAGGTGTATATTAGAGTGATTGAGAAAATAACTAATAGCTCTAGTGCCTAAAGTGTGATCAATTATAGTGTATAGTGTGGTCACATCAAGTGTGACCCACATATAAGTGCTTAACCATTTAATATTTTGAATATCTAGAAGCAAATCCGAGGAGTCTCTCAAATATGATGGAAGTGTTTTGACTAAAGTCTGTAGAAAATAATCCACGTACCTAGATAAACCATCTCCCAAAGATCCGATGCTAGATATAATAGGCCTGCCAGGAGGGTAGATTAAAGATTTATGGATCTTTGGGAGATGGTGAAAAATAGGTACGATTGGAAAAGGGTTATAAGGATAGGTTGATTCCTGTTTTGTTAACACTCCCAACTCCCCGCCCAGATCCAACAAATCGCGAATCTCAGCTAGATATGCCCGTGTAGGATCTTTATCCAACTTACAGTATGCCTGGGTGTTGTTGAGCTGTCTTAGGGCCTCTGAACGATAGGTATCTGTGTGCATGATCACCACTGCTCCCCCCTTATCTGCACTCTTAATGATGATATCTGATCTCTTTTTCAATGAAAATAAGTGTGAGCGTTCCTCCCTAGACATGTTATCAGATAAAAGGGAAGAAAAGGAAAAACCTTTAGCTAGAGTTTGTAAATCCTTCTCTACCAATTTTTCAAAGGTTTCAAGATGTGGACCCTTGGAGAATGATGGACAAAAGATCGATTTGTTTTTAAATTGTGTATGTTTGGTCACCCTGAGAAATAAGAGCTGTTCTTCTGCATCAACAGAACCTCCAGTTTCCTCATCCTTAGACAAGTCTATCATGTCTTGAAGTACCCCATATTCTCTAAAAGAGAACCTATCATCCCGGGTATCGTCAATCGCACGGCAGGGATCAGAACCATCCCTGTCGCCCGATGGAGGAGACCCAGGATTCACAGTATTCCTAGATGAAAAGAATTTCTTTAAAGACAATTTCCTAACATACCTCTGAAGGTCAATGACTGTGTTGAATAAATTAAAATCATCCATAAGGGCAAAGTTCAATCCTTTATTCAAGACAGCCATTTCCCCATCAGACAGTGATATGCCTGAAATATTTAAAACATTAATATTCTGTATCAAGAGTCGATATTTCTTTTCTTTAACGCCCCTTCTTTTGGACGAGTGCCTTGTCCCTTTAAGTGGTTTTTTGAAGATTTTTGACTTCTAAGGTCATAGGATGTAGACGATTCTCCTTGATGTCTCAGGTGTCTTGCTTCATAATCTGTGTTGTCCCGGCATCTATCTGTGTCCTCATCTGTAGAGAAGGAGACTATTTGTTGGCGGGTCTCCCCATCAGAGATATCAGACAGGCTTGATGTTTCAGGAAACTTCTTTAAGATTGACCTTTTGGGTGTTGATTTTCTGGGGTGTTCCTTCTTATTCTGGGGGTTCCTATTCATGAAATCCTGGCGAGTAGGTGTTCTGGATGTCGGTGGTTTCTGCCAGACATAAACTTGATTGCGCTCATAGTCAATCTGGTCTCTGTCGAATTTTTGTTGCTTTTTGGTCATAATCTCCTTCTCGGCCTTTTTCACATTCTTAGATAATCTTTCGTCCATAATCTGAAAGACTTCCATGTCATTGAAGTTATTGAGTTTTTGCTGTAAGTGTTTAATGTCCTTCTTTACAACAGTCCTCTCCTGAACCTTAGTTTTTATGATGAGATCCATTAGTTTCATGGAGCAATCATCTAATATTTTGGTCCATTCACATTCAAAGTCTTTAGTTGGAAAACCAAAAGACGGTGTCTTTTTTACTCGTAAACCCCTTGGGATCCTCTTTGAAATGATATAATTGTCTAATGTTGTAATGTCCCACCATAATCTGATGTTAGTAAGAAGGATCTTTTCCAATTTAGTAAAGTATAAGCTAAGATCAGCCTTGTCTTCACAGGTGTCATGTATCACATTGTCAAAAAGGTACGCTGCTCTGTGTTTCCTTCCTGTATTATCTGCACACTTTTGAACAAATGTACCGTTCATTGGATCAGCCACTTCCAAGTCCTCTATGTCCTCCTCCATATTAAAAAATTCCCACGTTTACCAGTATTAAAAAAGTTCATGAACAGTGACAAACAGTCACAGTTGGCATATGCTGGTCCCTACAATGTAATATAAATGTTAAATGTGTCCATCAAACGAGCCACTGTGTAGCAATCTTCAGGTAAGTTTTTAGGATGCAAATCCAAATAACAGTGCTCAGCAAGAAGGATGCATATAGTAACAATTAATATATAAATCACGTGGTTAAAAAGCGAAATAATGCTGATAGAGATATTGGACCCAGTGCAATAAAACAATGAGACTTCAATGATGCATAATTGTCCATGGGGTGGAGACAAATACCTGCATAAGCATAAAGCAGTGTCGTGCAGTACTCCACCAGACAAAGTGTCTCACCTGTAGCACAGTTTCTGGTCAGCAACTCCCCCTGTATAATGGGGGAGAAACAATACTCACATGCAGCCACTTCTTATGTGTGCGTGCATCACGCAGTGGGGTATAAGCAGCAGAGAAATCCTAGGATCGATGCGGTGCACAGCTGAAGGAGGGGACCAGCGCCAACATAGGTATTAAAACACAAATTTATTAGAACATGGTAAACAGGGAAAAGAAACACCTCTGACGCGTTTCAGGCAAAAAGCGCCCTTTATCAAAGACTGAAATTCGCGTCTGGCACACTGACAGTCTTATAGGGAGTTCCCCGCCCACATATGGTAGTGACGCTTTGTGAAATTGGCGCGAAAGGGGTATGCTTGATTTAATTGGTAGAGCCATCTTCCAATCAGAGCTCTGGAATTGGAGGGTGCGTCGTATGTGGACGGGTAATCCGTTCAGACCGTGAGAGTGGACAAATAAGTAACAGAATCAACAAATGGATGCAAAATAAAAGAAAAAACATGCAAGAATGACAAACGAACATGCAATGAATTAGCGAATTAGTTTCCTATATGAATAAGGAACATAGGGGAAGGGATTGAATTAATATAGCTCCATTAACCATATATATAAATAAATACATCATATAATAATAATCACTGTTCCATTTGTATACATCTATCCAAAGTGTAAAATAAAGCAAAAATAAAGTACTGAGAAATCTATATAAATACCCATAAGCCTAAATATATGGCCTGGGTAAAGACATTGTATAATAATATGTAAAAACAATCTAGGGACCTATGGTACACTCAACAACTCATATGTATAAAAACTTAAACATATATAAGGTGAAAAAGTCATGAATATTTAACACATTATCATGAAGTCAACATTATATCAAAAAGTGCTTCAGTTCCCAATCCTGGTTCATGCCCCTGGGTGCCAAAGTCCCAAGGGCATAAATCCAGTGCATCTCTCTTCGATTGAGGAGGGCTTCTCTATCTCCTCCTCTAAGGTTAGTATGTATATGTTCTATGGCACTGTAACGAAAAGAGGTAAGTGTTCCAAGAGGGCAGCTATTGAAATGACGTGCTACAGGAAATCTGTCATCAAGATTTTTAATACTTCTTATATGTTCACCTATTCTGACTCTAAGGTTCCTGATTGTTCTGCCTACGTATCCGCTCCCACAGGCACACCTAAGTAGGTAAATAACAAAATTAGTATTACACGTCATAAATGACTCGATACGATGTGCATATATTCTTATAGGAAACTAATTCGCTAGTTTATTTCATGTTCGTTTGTCATTCTTGCATGTTTTTCTTTTATTTTGTATCCATTTGTTGATTCTGTTACTTATTTGTCCACTCTCACGGTCTGAACGGATTACCCGTCCACATACGACGCACCCTCCAATTCCAGAGCTCTGATTGGAAGATGGCTCTACCAATTAAATCAAGTATACCCCTTTCGCGCCAATTTCACAAAGCGTCACTACCATATGTGGGCGGGGAACTCCCTATAAGACTGTCAGTGTGCCAGACGCGAATTTCAGTCTTTGATAAAGGGCGCTTTTTGCCTGAAACGCGTCAGAGGTGTTTCTTTTCCCTGTTTACCATGTTCTAATAAATTTGTGTTTTAATACCTATGTTGGCGCTGGTCCCCTCCTTCAGCTGTGCACCGCATCGATCCTAGGATTTCTCTGCTGCTTATACCCCACTGCGTGATGCACGCACACATAAGAAGTGGCTGCATGTGAGTATTGTTTCTCCCCCATTATACAGGGGGAGTTGCTGACCAGAAACAGTGCTACAGGTGAGACACTTTGTCTGGTGGAGTACTGCACGACACTGCTTTATGCTTATGCAGGTATTTGTCTCCACCCCATGGACAATTATGCATCATTGAAGTCTCATTGTTTTATTGCACTGGGTCCAATATCTCTATCAGCATTATTTCGCTTTTTAACCACGTGATTTATATATTAATTGTTACTATATGCATCCTTCTTGCTGAGCACTGTTATTTGGATTTGCATCCTAAAAACTTACCTTTATTTTATGTAAGTTTAAAGGGTTCTTTTAAATAAAGCTCTGACATATTTGCATGTTTTACAGCAACACTATATGAACTGCAACATCATGTTAAAGAGCATATTTGATATAACACAGAGGTGCCATTGATGAAATAGTGAGTATCAAATGTTCATATGTAATGTATATGTTCTTAAATGTTATATCATGTCATTTTGTAATACGTTATAATAAGTGTTATAACATTTGCCTCTACATTCTTAGGACATGTATTGTCCAAATAATCAATCTTAACTTTCTATGTAATTTTATCTTCATCTGTAACAAATATAGAAACAAAAGTGCGTAACTAGTAGCAGGAATATACATACTAATTGCATGTCAAACATTTAACAAATACATTTGTGTGTAATATAAAGAAAGCGTCTACTATATATTGTGTTTGAGCTATATGAAATAAGCATAAACAATCTTTATGAATGTGAGGATTCGCCATCCTGGCGGTCGCAGACCGTCTCCTCACCCCAACAAGCCTTCCGTGACGGACACTCAGGATGTGCGGACCTTGTGCGTCCTGATCCCCCACCAGCAGATTTGGATCCCGCCTCCCTCTCTGACACACGACGGGTGTGTTCGGCCAGGCTCCCTGCTGATACATGATTCAAGCCACGCCCCCACTCTGGTGAAAGTCAGGATCGCCGTGGGAATGACGCGTGTTCTCGGCTCCGCCCCCTGACCTCTGTGACACACGCGAGTCGGCACGCGATTGGTACCGCCCCCTCTTGCCCTAAGAATCGGCGTGGGAGTGATGCACGCTCCGAGCTCCGCCCCCTGGCCTCCGTGATGAGCGTGGGATGGCGCGCGAGCAGTTCCTCCCTCCTCCCTGATTAGGCTGCATCATAGGGCACACCTGTGTGCACCAGCAGCCTATCAGCAATTACTTCCTGGTTCCGCCCTGGCTGGCTATTGGAGGCTCCTCCTATATATACCTTCAGTCTGCTCTCTATCCTTGCTGAGCATAGTCAGTGTGACGCCTTGCCTTGCCTGTTAACCTCTTGTTGCCTGAACCCTGCTAGTATCTTGGACTCCGCTTCTCTCCACTCCTGATCCGGCTTGTATGACCATTCTCTTGTCTCCAGTCCTGACCTTGGCTAAGTACTCCAACGATCCGACATTCTCCTATCCTGAACCTGGCTACGTATCCCGAAAATCCGCTACTCTCCAATCCTGAACTTGGCTACACTTTGCTGACAATCCGCAACTCTCCGCTTCTGATCCTGGCAAGTACTTTTACCATTCTCCTATCTGTAATCCTTACCTAGCTTGAATGACTACTCTACATCCTAGGCGCGCCCGCGTGGCTGTGAGTCGCCGTTAACCAATTCCCTACCTCAGCACCGCGGTCGTGCTTCGTTTGTGGTGAGCTACGTATTACAGTATGCTCAGCCACACAAACTTCTACCCCACTGAGGTAGGAAGAGTCCTGCACACACACGCAAGCTACTTAACTACCTTAGAGGAAAAAATTGTGGGTACCGAGCAAACCATGCTCTCCTTCAGGAGGATTTTTGCACCCTTTCTCGTGCTTTCAGGAACCGCATTCCCCTCCTATGCCTGCTGTTCCTGATACTCCCACTACTCCAGCGTTGCCTTTCTCTCAAGAACCTCGCTTACCTACCCCCAACCGTTATGGGGGCGACCCTCATGAATGTCGGAGGTTTTTGAATCAATGCTTTATACAATTTGAAATGAATCCTTCACGCTTTACTGCACCACGCACCAAGGTGGCGTACATTTTTTCTCTCTTTGTAGATGACGCCCTTGCTTGGGCATCTCCCATCTGGAAACGAAGATCTGACCTCACACAGGATATCGGAGCCTTTGCCCTGGAATTCCGGAAGGTGTTTGATACACCCGGTCGTCAGATATGTGCTTCCTCTGCCCTTTTTCATGTATCCCTACGCAGTCGTTCAGTCACCAAATACACTCTTGAGTTTAGAACTATAGCTGCCGAGACCGACTGGAACGACGTAGCCCTGGCCGCAGCTTTTTGGCAAGGTTTATCGGAAACCTTGAAGGATGAATTGGCAGCCAATGATCGTCCCACCAATTTGGAGGAGCTCATTGCTGTCTGTATCAAGGTGGATCTTCGCCTCCTAAAGAAACTTTCAGAGAAGGTTCACCATCATACCATCCCAGCATGGATCAGTCCTGGTCAGGTGAGATCCACTGTGGTTTCTACCCCGGATACGTCTGAACCTATGCAATTAGGTGGTACCAGTCTTTCCAAATCGGAGAAACTATGATGCAAAAACGCTGGCCTATGTCTTTACTGCGGTGTTTCTGGACATTTTGCCTATTTTTGTCCCCAAAAGTCGGGAAACGCACAGTTCCCATGAGTCCTGAGGGAGTCTAATTGGGAACGCTTTTTTTCTCCCCTATTTCTACTGACAACCCGTCTCGCATTCATTCTTGTCCCCATTACAATCTTTGGGGAGGGCTTTCAAGTATCTACGCTTGCTTTCATCGATTCAGGTGCCGGAGGGAACTTTATAGATCAAACTTTCGCAGAATGCCATTTGGTTCCTACCAGGCACAGAAAGAAGTCCATCGCTCTTGAAGCCATAGACGGAAGACCTCTGCAACCGGCATTCATATCCTTGGAGACAGAAGTGCTTAAACTCAAGGTGAAAGACACACACCCGGAAAAGATCCAATTCAATATTATCCATACTCCTTCCATCAGCGTGATCCTCGGGTTACCCTGGCTACAGATTCACAACCCTCGGGTTGATTGGCTCAACAAGGAACACATCTAATGGAGTGCCTTTTGCCATAAGAACTGCATTCTGATTCAGAACACAATGGGAAACAGATATAGGGGAGTGTCTAGAAGATGAGGAGTGGAGCGCTATCTTCTTAGCCACGGCAAAGAGTTCCATATGCACCACTCTCAAGGAGAACGCATATAAGGTATCAAATAGGAGAAAAAGAACCCAGTCTTGTAGCACTCATTCACAACAAATGTATAATGATAAATTTAAAATACTTTATTAATAACTATGAATAAAAAATAGGGTGTTAAAACGTAATTAAATACTATATTGAACAGCACGTGACTGTATCCGTTAGTAACCCACCCTGGTCTAGGTGGGTAGATATGGTGTGATCCCTGATAGATACTCGGGATCAGATGCTATAAGTTATAGCTACCTAAAATATAGGAGAGGAGCCAAAGAGAGCCCACCGAAAGGACTGTCTCTATGTGAGTGTATCTAGGCGTGTAGTGTGCTCTAAATGGATATACTCATGATATATGTGGCATATAATGCGCTAGGTTAGACCTATAAGTATCTACCCCTAATAGAGATTGCACTGGTTGCTTCATAGGTTCACCAGCGCTGTCAGAGCTAAATCTCTATTAAGGACATATATTGCCCATACTCTTAAGTGCAGACTGTTAGGCAGGCACTCAAGTATAGTATAGAATGTCTGCAAGCTAGGGCATCTAAAAAGAGATTACCAAAACACCTTGGAGGTAATGTGAACCCAAATAGGCACTCCCTCACTACCGTCAGTAAGGTATTGGTGATATCTGCTATTGTAAGGGTGTTCGTGCATTGCACCTTGCAGCTTATCTTAACAGCCACAAGTACACACTCTGCGCACATAGGTAATCACCCTTAACATGACAGGGTGATATAGTGCACAGAAGGAGGAGGCTCATGTGAAAACAACCTCCACAGTGTTGCGTGGGTAAGTCTGTTAGTAGCGCTGACTGATAGGGCTAATATATGCACATGAACAGCTGAGATATACTGAGAGGCTACTCAGCAAGTAAGGGTTAGATGCACTTGCCAACAGTTACAACTAGTGCTGGAGTAGGGTACACAGGAGGTTAATTGTAAGATGAGGTCAATGCCCCAAAACACCCCACCCCCCCCCCTCTCTCAGAGTATAGAGCAATTATATGCACAAGATTGTAAGGTGGGGAGCCGGTCTAACTAGTGATCGCATAGTCCCCTAAATCAGCACTGATCCTGGTTATATCAGTGCCGATATGCTCGAGGACATGCCTGTCTGTCAGGTGAGTGGATCAAAGACTCCTTGGGGCATAGAGGGTCCCGCGATAATGGTATATAGCGCGATCCCAGGTTACACATGCACATCAGGGGAAGCTTAAATGCGATAACGCGGATCAATATCCTTAAACTGTTTTGTTTGAATAAACAAGCGTCCCGCGTGTGCAGGGAGAGAATGGCCGACGCGTGCGTTTCACGTGTTAAAACGCTTCTTCAGGGCACGTAGGGGGAGGTCCCTGCGTGTGGAGGTAGGTTTTTATAGTCAACGTGAAAATTTCTGTTGCCTCACTTAACCCCTTCATTACTGGTGCATGACAGATAGAATATCCCACTTCTAGGAGTGCACTCTTTGTGGTATGCAAACATGTAACTGCCTTGTTGCCAGATTCAATGTGTCCATGAACTGTTGCAAATGTGTCAGACTAAATGCAAAAGTGTTATGGGCTGAATAGCTATGGCTGTGATGATGTTTGTATATGTGATGCATTAATGTCATAATTGCTCACATAGGCTATGGGGTATTGTGTTTTGTCAAATTTAATATTCATTGAGATTTGTGATGGTTAGTCACTGATAGTGATAAGGTATATCTTATTTTCCAGATTATACCTGGAAACAACAATCTATCGCAAAAAGACAGCCACCAACAGCATACTCCTAGCCAGTAGCCATCACCCAAAATCACTGATTAAGGGAATACCGGTGGGGCAATTTCTTCGCTTAAGGAGAAATTGCAGTAAGGACGAAGACTTTGAAGAAAAGGCAAGGGACATGAAGGACAGATTTACCGCAAGGGGATACAGTCAAAAAACTATAAAAAGAGCATACAAGTGGGCAAAGCAGAAAGCAAGATCAGAACTGGTCATGGATAAGAGAATGCAGCCAGAACAAAGAACAGTTAGATTCATAGGCACCTTCAACAAACAATGGAGGGTGGCTAGGGAAGTCTTACAGAAACACTGGCACATACTCAGGGCGGACGAAGATCTACGTGACTCCATACCATCTTTTCCAGCAATGGTCAGTAGACGGGCCAAGAATTTGAGAGATCATCTGGTCCATAGCCACTACAATATGGCAACACCAAGGGCCACATGGTTACCACCTCGTGTAAATGGAAACTATCATTGCCAAAGATGTAAGGCTTGCCAGTACATGACAGTTTCAAAAACATTCAGTAACCACAACAATAAGAAACACTATACTATACGCAAATTCATAAATTGCAATACACCGGGAATAATTTACATGGGAACATGTAAATGTGGGAAAAAGTACGTGGGAAAGACCCGTCGCCCCCTAAAGATACGGATACTGGAACATGTGGGCTCCATCCGAAACAAACTGGATACTCCAGTGGCTACCCATGCAAATAGGTGTCAACCGGGAGACCCAAAAGCTATCACCTTTATGGGGATAGACCAATTTTCTCCAGGAATTAGACGTGGGGACTGGGACAATGAATTATTGAAGATTGAATCAAGGTGGATATATACCTTGGGAACATTGAGCCCATGGGGACTAAATGAGGGTTTTGTTTTCAGCCCCTTCATATAAATCCAATAATCCCTGTACATATTAAACCACAACTATTCCCCCCCCCATTAAAAGGGATATATGTATGGATAAACTCCCACGTATTCAGCAATGTACCTAATTGTTACGCCGATGCTCGCCACAAACCGGGACCGGACCGCGGGGCTGAGGTGGGGTTATATAATCACCGACCTGAGTCCACGCAGACTGATCCGGAGTGCGCAGTTCGTAGTCGTACATCGCAGGGTCAGGATTGGAGAAGGCAGCATCGTCGTTATGGAAGCAGGAGTTCGGCAACAGGTAGTCAGGATTTCCCCGCTTCAGCTTAGGAGCGTGAGCGCGGGGGTGGCTTCTGCGCGAGGAGCGGCCTCGGCCCATGACGCCGATCTCAGCAGGAGGAGACAGCAGGCTGGCCGAAGTTCACCGCAGGGCAGCGTCGGGAAGAACCAACGCTTCAGCGCAGAAGTCCAAGGCAGGTCACTGCAAGAGGATCGCAGCAAGCCGCAGGAAAGGAAGGTTAGCCACTGCTAGGAGGGAATGCAGCAGGTACCGGTGCTGGCAACACGCTTCAGCACAGACGTCCCGGGTAGGCCACTGCAGGAGAATAGCAGCAGGCCAGTGCTGGCATCAACGCTTCAGCACAGACGTCCAGGGCAGGCCACTGCAAGGAGATAGCAGCAGGCCGCAGGAAAGGAAGGGTAGCCACTGCTAGGAGGGAATGCAGCAGTACCAGTGCTGGCATCAACGCTTCAGCACAGACGTCCAGGATAGACCACTACAGGAGAATAGCGGCAGGCCACAGGACAGGAAGGGTAGCTACTGCTAGGAGGGAATGCAGCAGTACCAGTGCTGGCATCAACGCTTCAGCACAGACGTCCAGGGTAGGCCACTGCAAGGAGATAGCAGCAGGCCAGTGCTGGCAACAACGCTTCAGCACAGACGTCCAGGACCAGGCCTCTGGATACTCAGGAACTTGGAAGGTAAGAACGCTAGGAGAGAGGCCTGGGGTGGTTTGTGGCAGAGACAGTAACATAGAGGTAGGAATAGTTATGCTCGGCGCTGTTTCAGTGCCAACGCCTAGAATATAAAGGGCGGAGATCCAATCACAGGAGGAGGGTGTGTGAGTATTCCTCCAATGATGTAGCACAGGACAGAAGCTGCAATTGAGAGGCAGCACATGTGCCTTTGATTGCCAGGGGAAGCTTGCAACTGCATGATTCTGTAAGGCTATAGTCAAAGCCAGTAGTGGATTCCTTACAGTACCCCCCCCTTCAGGTGAGACCTCCGGACGAACAGGAACCATCACAGATTTGGGGGACATGGAATTGTTCCTAAACCTCCTTAGGCGAGAGGTGGCATTGAAAGCCCATAGTTTGTTGGGATTCCTTACAGTACCCCCATCACTGGGTGAGAAGCCTGGGTGGACAGGACCATTCATAGGTCTGGGAGACATTGAGTTGTTCACGAAGTGTCTCCGGCGAGAATTAGGTCCACAATCCAGGTGTACATTGGCGAGAGCCATAAAAGACAGCGGTGGCACTGCAGTTCTTGGTACATGGACAATGGGACCCGAGGGCTCCGGAATGGGAACATCCGAAGGACAGAAGCCAGGTGTCCGGTGCATAGTAATAGTCCAAGAGTACGGGACACAGGACACAGATTGTCGGACAAAATTAGCAGAGGGATCTTCAGAGAAGGCAATGTCTTTAATGAAATCAGCACGGAGGAATTTGAGAAAGTCTTTAGCTTCCAAGGAATTCCGGGTGATGGCTAGCGAGGGAATGGGGCGGGAGGGTACACTACACACTATAGCAGCGGTACTTTTGATACAAAACAGGGTTGCTATACTAGGCAATTTGCAAGAGTCTGTAGCAGTGTGTATGCAACCCTTGGTCATGGTACTGGCAGTTGAAGAAGGATCCGCTTCCTTTGGTTTGTGAACTCTAGAGAGAATCAACTCCGAAATTGTGGCCTTGGTGAAGGACATAATAAGCATGTCTATACCCATAATGGACCCATAGAGAATAGGGACGGACGCTTCAGGTAAAGCGACGAGGTCCAGTAAGGGTATCTTCGTCTTAGAGAAAGGCCAAATGCCATCCAGAAAGGGCACTTTGGGCACCGCACAGAGACCTGCGTGTAAGGAGTCTGTTTGAAAGGTGAGAAAACAGATTTTATCCAAAAAAAAAGGCAGGCGGTTAAACGGTGCATCAGCCTTAGGGAAAAAAGTCTTGGGGTTAAAGCTGGGTGCCTCCAACACAAAGAAAGAAGACAGAGAACTAGAGCTTGGCTTCGGAGTGGAGGTCCCAGGTACCCAGGTCTCACATGATACTGTGGGAGAAGCAATGCAAATTGTTACTGTTTTAAACATAGGGTTTTTAACATCGGTAGCTCCAGACACCTTTTTGAGAGGTAACCCTAGTTTTGGGACAGGACAGTCAATATCAAGTACCCCAAGTATTGTGGAAGACACAGAAAAATATAAGTCCATTTTAAAGATGGGATCTTCTGAAAAAATGGAAAGTTCCAAATGCGATACCCCTGAGTTCGTGATAGTAGACATACAGTCAGTAGTGGATACCCCGAATACTGTGGGCAAATCAGCGTGAAACAGTATTATTACAGGAGTGGGCATCCCAGACTTAAAGTCATCTTTAATGATCCCGGAGGCTGTGGCATGATCCGTGAGAGAAACTGGGGTAGACTTTCCAATAGAAACAAGGGAGAACTTGCTTGTAATGAAATCAGAGAACATTGCGCTTGTTTCAGAATTGGGTCCCAGAGAATCCCTAGTGAGGGCATCAGACTCCATGGGAAACTTAGTGACAGGGTTTTTGGAACCAATGAAAGGAATTGCAGGTATCACAGACTTAGTAGGAGAAATGCCTTGCAAAACAGAAATTTTAGTAAAGGTGATAGGCATCACAGAAAGGACTGACAGAAGTAAGCTAGGCAAGATTGCCTCTACAACAGAAGACTTTACAGCAGCAGAGCTTAACTCAGCGGCTGCTTGAGAACCTTTAACTACAGTGAGAAGGGACTGCAGGTTTACAAAATCAGGAACAAAGGGAGTTTTACACTTGAAAACTTGATCCTTCAAAACGGGGAACCCAGACTGTAATAGTACTAAGGGTGCAACAGCAGATATGCTGATCTCAGAAGGGGTCACTTGGAAAGGAACATAATATGTACTGTTCACTTTAAACCCTAGGATTTGAGAAAAGGAGACCACAGACAGTGCAAGTGGGGCAACCACGACTGTGCTGGTCTCTGAAGTGGGTATTTGGGAAAGAGTGTCTGGGACATCAGAAACGACAACAGATTCCATGAAAAGGGGTCTATGCTCAGAAGCAGGGGTCTCAGCTCTCTGAGTGACAGACGGGGTCAGAGAAATACCTAGGAGTAGGGATTCTGTGAACAGGTTTAGAGAAACAAACGGCTCCAGAATACCTTTAACTGGAGCCAGTATTATTGCCGAAAGTTCAGGGGGCGTAACCCCGAGAATTTTAGCTGAATCAGGGGACATAAGGGGTTCATCCTCTGAGGCTAAGGAGGTGTCCTTGACTGGCGGACTACAGGGATTTACCAAGGGAGACTCACAGGGCTGACCTGCAGGGGTTAACATAGGAAAAACCTCAAGGGTAAAGTTAGGCTGTAGCTGAGAATCAGGAAAATATACACTAATCTCAGAGAGTGGGGACATAGGGTTTTCAGCTTCTTGCCCTAGAGACCTCAGCTTAGTCTGCGGGATACAAGGGTTAACCATGGGGACCTCACAGAGCAGACTAGCAGGGGTTAAAACAGAAATAACCTCGGGAACAGAACTTAGAAATTCTGGTTTAGAACGAGAGGGCAAACAGGATGCATTTTCTGGTGCTGGGAGAGATACACTGACCTGGGGGATGCAGGGATTTACAGTGAGGGACTCATAGGCCTGTCTAGCAGGGGTTAAGACAGAAAGAACCTCGGGGATAGAACCCAGGGAGGTTAACTCAGGACTAGGGACCGTGGCAGGTTCTTCCTTAGCGGGGAGTGACAGGGAGATGGTTTGGCCTTTCTTAGGAGAGGGTGGTAACCCCACAGGTTTAGTAACAGGACTGGCAGCATAGAAATTGTGATTAGAAAGTGCGTAGGCAGCGAGAAAAGGGTCCCGCTCACTTAAGATTAGGTCAAAATCTTGGTATAACACACGGGCGGCATCTAGAATCTGATCTAGAGTCTTTCGATCTGCGGTGGAATTAGCAAGGTGCATCTGGGAGGACAGGGCCTGTTGAGTCTTTCTTTCCTCTTTAAATTGCTGAGATCTAGTAAGGAGTTCTTTACGACTCAGTCTTTCCAGAGGGGTTAAACCTTTATATAAGAACTCACTCTCAGGCGGAGGCAGTCTCTCAAACAGGTATGGTCTTCCAAACAGGGACTGGTCCGCAGCCTGGGACATAGGTACAGTAAAAAATTTACCAACCCCCGCCACGGCGCGGTCCGGTTTTAATGGGCCGAGCATACTGTTACGCCGATGCTCGCCACAAACCGGGACCGGACCGCGGGGCTGAGGTGGGGTTATATAATCACCGACCTGAGTCCACGCAGACTGATCCGGAGTGCGCAGTTCGTAGTCGTACATCGCAGGGTCAGGATTGGAGAAGGCAGCATCGTCGTTATGGAAGCAGGAGTTCGGCAACAGGTAGTCAGGATTTCCCCGCTTCAGCTTAGGAGCGTGAGCGCGGGGGTGGCTTCTGCGCGAGGAGCGGCCTCGGCCCATGACGCCGATCTCAGCAGGAGGAGACAGCAGGCTGGCCGAAGTTCACCGCAGGGCAGCGTCGGGAAGAACCAACGCTTCAGCGCAGAAGTCCAAGGCAGGTCACTGCAAGAGGATCGCAGCAAGCCGCAGGAAAGGAAGGTTAGCCACTGCTAGGAGGGAATGCAGCAGGTACCGGTGCTGGCAACACGCTTCAGCACAGACGTCCCGGGTAGGCCACTGCAGGAGAATAGCAGCAGGCCAGTGCTGGCATCAACGCTTCAGCACAGACGTCCAGGGCAGGCCACTGCAAGGAGATAGCAGCAGGCCGCAGGAAAGGAAGGGTAGCCACTGCTAGGAGGGAATGCAGCAGTACCAGTGCTGGCATCAACGCTTCAGCACAGACGTCCAGGATAGACCACTACAGGAGAATAGCGGCAGGCCACAGGACAGGAAGGGTAGCTACTGCTAGGAGGGAATGCAGCAGTACCAGTGCTGGCATCAACGCTTCAGCACAGACGTCCAGGGTAGGCCACTGCAAGGAGATAGCAGCAGGCCAGTGCTGGCAACAACGCTTCAGCACAGACGTCCAGGACCAGGCCTCTGGATACTCAGGAACTTGGAAGGTAAGAACGCTAGGAGAGAGGCCTGGGGTGGTTTGTGGCAGAGACAGTAACATAGAGGTAGGAATAGTTATGCTCGGCGCTGTTTCAGTGCCAACGCCTAGAATATAAAGGGCGGAGATCCAATCACAGGAGGAGGGTGTGTGAGTATTCCTCCAATGATGTAGCACAGGACAGAAGCTGCAATTGAGAGGCAGCACATGTGCCTTTGATTGCCAGGGGAAGCTTGCAACTGCATGATTCTGTAAGGCTATAGTCAAAGCCAGTAGTGGATTCCTTACACTAATACAATATAAATTTCGGTTTAGAGCAGCCGCCCACACCTACATTCAAATAATATATCATATTATCAAAATCAAGTATAAACAAAATGATGAAAAAATGACAAAGTGTGCTTTATATATGTAACGGTATTTCTGGCCCGGCCTGACCCACCCAATCTCACATTGGCCCCTGTGGTCTAACCGGTCCCCATTACAGTGTGGTAGTGTCTGGTGGTGCACCTGTTGGCAACAGGACTCCTGAGTCTCCCGCATGATGGTGTGTGGGGAGGACCCATCCAGACAAGCAGCTGAGGTAGTGTGCTGAGTCCTACCTAGTTCCAGTGCAGCGCCTCCACCTCATCAGGGTCCCTTCGGTCACTTGGGGATGGTCCTGACGAGGAACTCCTCTGTGGTGCTCCTCTCTGTACATTCACTCCACACATGTACACGAGAGGGTTTGTGATTAAGAGCATCTTTATTGATTGAGGTGGGCTAGCTGCCCCTCACAGTAGTTTCTCTAGCCACTCATTGTCCCTCAGTGCTTCCCTTTGAAAGGTGTAATTCTCCTTTAATAGGGATTCCCTATCCCAGCCGGGATGTCTTTACCCTGTGCCAGGTCCCTGGACACAGTCTTCCTGTTCAGCTACTATAACATAACTCTTGCAGACTATTCAGAACTCCTGCAGAACTCAGAACTCAGATAGAACTCGGGCAGAACTGCTCAGAACTAACTTTTAGACACAGTGCTGTGCCTTATGTACACTCTGGAAGCTGACACACCTCTGACATCACTAACCATGGAGTCAGAGCATGTGACCACTCCCATCCATACACAGGGCACCCCACCAGGGTGTGAGGGCAAACCTCCATAATTACTGCTGGCATGCCCACAACTTACCAGGCCTTACTGTCAGCAGGAGAGATGACTGTAGCCATTTTACATGACCGCTACATATATATTTTCAATTTATTTATTTTATTATTTCTTTTCACAATCAAATTGATGGAATACAGTGTATTTACAACAGGTATAATCTGGAAAATAAGATATACCTTATCACTATCAGTGACTAACCATCACAAATCTCAATGAATATTAAATTTGACAAAACACAATACCCCATAGCCTATGTGAGCAATTATGACATTAATGCATCACATATACAAACATCATCACAGCCATAGCTATTCAGCCCATAACACTTTTGCATTTAGTCTGACACATTTGCAACAGTTCATGGACACATTGAATCTGGCAACAAGGCAGTTACATGTTTGCATACCACAAAGAGTGCACTCCTAGAAGTGGGATATTCTATCTGTCATGCACCAGTAATGAAGGGGTTAAGTGAGGCAACAGAAATTTTCACGTTGACTATAAAAACCTACCTACACACTCAGGGACCTCCCCCTACGTGCCCTGAAGAAGCGTTTTAACACGTGAAACGCGCGCGTCGGCCATTCTCTCCCTGCACACGCGGGACGCTTGTTTATTCAAACAAAATAGTTTAAGGATATTGATCCGGGTTATCGCATTTAAGCTTCCCCTGATGTGCATGTGTAACCTGGGATCGCGCTATATACCATTATCGCGGGACCCTCTATGCCCCAAGGAGTCTTTGATCCACTCACCTGACAGACAGGCATGTCCTCGAGCATATCGGCACTGATATAACCAGGATCAGTGATATAGGGGACTATGCGATCACTAGTTAGACCGGCTCCCCACCTTACAATCTAATGCATATAATTGCTCTATACTCTGAGAGAGGGGGGGTGGGGTGTTTTGGGGCATTGACCTCATCTTACAATTAACCCCCTGTGTACTCCAGCACTAGTTGTAACTGTTGGCAAGTGCATCTAACCCTTACTTGCTGAGTAGCCTCTCAGTATATCTCAGCTGTTCATGTGCATATATTAGCCCTATCAGTCAGCGCTACTAACAGACTTACCCACGCAACACTGTGGAGGTTGTTTTCACATGAGCCTCCTCCTTCTGTGCACTATATCACCCTGTCATGTTAAGGGTGATTACCTATGTGCGCAGAGTGTGTACATGTGGCTGTTAAGATAATATTCTGCATGAGCTGCAAGGTGCAATGCACGAACACCCTTACAATAGCAGATATCACCAATACCTTACTGACGGTAGTGAGGGAGTGCCTATTTGGGTTCACATTACCTCCAAGGTGTTTTGGTAATCTCTTTTAGATGCCCTAGCTTGCAGACATTCTATACTATACTTGAGTGCCTGCCTAACAGTCTGCACTTAAGAGTATGGGCAATATATGTCCTTAATAGAGATTTAGCTCTGACAGCGCTGGTGAACCTATGTAGCAACCAGTGCAATCTCTATTTGGGGTAGATACTTATAGGTCTAACCTAGCGCATTACACTGGCGACACACTTTATTCGAGCTCGGCTAGTCCCACGAATTCGGGTATACCCGGGTGTATTGAGGTTTGTGACTGTTTTCTGCCCGAGTGCATTGAGTTATTTTCCAGGCAGGGATTGAAGCATTTTATTCCAGCTGGCTGCAATACTGCACAGTATATATATATATACTGCATTACAATTCATGAATTTATGCCATCTGGTAGACACGCGAAGCATTGCAGCCTATTAAATCCTAATCATTATCATTTAACAGATCAGCCGCCCATCAGCCAGGCATGAACCCAGGCTGGGAAAGCAAATGCAACGGGGCTTGTCAGAGGTGAGGAGTGGCGCATTCCAGGTATCTGCCAGGTACATACCGGGTATTTGCTCGAATAAAGTGTGTCGGTGCAGTATATGCCACATATATCATGAGTGTATCCAATTAGAGCACACTACACGCCTAGATACACTCACATAGAGACAGTCCTTTCGGTGGGCTCTCTTTGGCTCCTCTCCTATATTTTAGGTAGCTATAACTTATAGCATCTGATCCCGAGTATCTATCAGGGATCACACCATATCTACCCACCTAGACCAGGGTGGGTTACTAACGGATACAGTCACGTGCTGTTCAATATAGTATTTAATTACGTTTTAACACCCTATTTTTTATTCATAGTTATTAATAAAGTATTTTAAATTTATCATTATACATTTGTTGTGAATGAGTGCCACAAGACTGGGTTCTTTTTCTCCTATTTGATACTATCACGTCTCCATCCAGTCAGCACCTCACTGAGGTTAACACTAGCAGTGCGGGTTTTCTTTACGTGTAGCGAACGCATATAAGGTCCTGATGCGATGGTACCTCACCCCACTGAAATTATCTAGGTTTGTTCCGGGATCCTCCCCGCTGTGCCCCCGTCAGTGTGGAGGATCGGCAGACCTGTTACATATGCTGTGGTCTTGCCCGCGGATCTCCCCACTCTGGGAGACAAATCGAAATTGGATACATAGATTTTTTGATCTCTCATTTCCCCCAGACCCGTGGCTGTTTCTATTGAACAGACCATTGGCGGGCCTCTCCAAAGCTCACAATAAGCTAATTGCCCATTTTGCAATTGCTTCGCGGTGTGAGATCGCAGCATTATGGAAACGCCCAGACATTCCAACCATCCCAAAAATTCGGAATCGCATTTGGTTTATTTGCCAGATGGAAAAGTTATCGAGTTTAGTTAACGACACTAGCGACAATTTTCTAAAAGTCTGGACGCCCTGGTTGGCACAGACAGATATCCAGGGGATTGAAAGGACATCAATATGGCTATGATAGCAACAGGTTCGTTCTCCTTGGGAAATGCAAACTGATCTCACAGCAATTATTTGGAGCCCGTATTGTTATAGAAATACGTACAAGAGCACTTGGGGAAGAGCCTGGGCCTCTGTGAGTTGGAGCGGGCCGCTCGGGTGCCCCAAGATGCACACTTGATCAACAGCGCCTCATCCCCCCTCCCCCCAGGTTACCTATCCCCCCTCCTACCCCATCCTTTCCCCCCCTATCCTCTTTGTTTACATGTCTGTCCCCCCGATCTGTCTGCCGATTCACCCGTTTACCAGTTTCTCTGTCTGTTTGTCCTCCCACCTAGATGTATGCCCGTCAGTCTGTCTGTTAGTCAGTCTGTCTGCCTGTCCGTCTGTCTGATTGTTTGTCCGTCTGCTAGTAAGTCGGTTTGTGACTGAGTACGTCTTGTCCCCCCTGTAAGACAATTTGTGTTTAACTATTAACTATTAACTATTACTATCTCCCTTTATAGCATAATGTTGATTGCTAAGACAAACTGTACCCTATAACATTGTATTTAATTTGAACCAATAAAAATTAAGTTACAAAAAAAAGAACTGCATTCTGGAAGCAAGTAGCATCGGGGGTACCAACGTGTCCGAGGAGAAGGAGAAGCAGAAGGTACAATTGCCAGATGAGTACGCTGAGTTTTGGGATGTCTTCAATAAGGCCAGATCGGGGGTTCTCCCCCCCCACCGCCCGTTTGATTGTCCCATCAATCTGCTTCCAGGCTCTACACCCTCCAGAGGGACTTCCTATCCGTTGTCTATGCCTGAGACTAAGGCAATGAAAGAGTATATTGCGGAGAACTTACAGAAGTTGCTAATAAAATAAATTTTCTAATTGTCATGCTAACTTTGAATGCTTGCACCAGACCCCCTTTTCTCTTTTTGTGTTTTCAAACTTACAGAAGGGGTTTATTCGTAAATCCACATCTCCTGCGAGCGCAGGGTTTTTCTTTGTGAAGAAGAAGGACGGGACCTTACGCCCTTGCATAGACTACCGGTCCCTTAACAAGATCACCGTAAAAAAACGCTATACCTTGCCCCTCAATAATGAACTGTTTGATCGATTACAAGGAGCTAGTATCTTTTTGAAGTTGGATTTACGAGGTGCCTATAATCTGGTCAGGATCCTTCAGGGTGATGAACGGAAGATGGCTTTCAACACCAGAGATGGACATTATGAGTACTTGGTCATGCCCTTTGGTCTGTGCAATGCCCCAGCCGTGTTTCAGGATTTCGTAAATGATATTTTCAGAGATCTCAACTCCTTTGTAATCGTTTATCTTGATGACATTTTAATTTTCTCCAAATCCAAAATGGAACACATCTCTCATGTGAAACAGGTGCTCCTTCACTTATGTCAGAAAAAACTTTTTCTAAACTGGAGAAATGTCATTTTCATCAAACATCCACAACGTTCCTAGGTTACATCATTTCCGATTCCGGACTCACCATGGATCCCGCCAAGGTCAAAGCCGTCCTAGATTGGCCACAACCTACCACCCTGAAGGCAGTACAATGCTTCCTTGGATTCTCAAACTATTACTGTAGGTTTATCCCAAAAAATTCTTCTCTAGTGGCACCACTTACGGAATTAACCAAGAATGGAGCGGACCCTGCTGTTGCTCTCCAGTCTTTCGCCCGTCTCAAAATAGCCTTTGTATCTGCTCCCATTCTCATTCATCCTGATCCCAAACTTCCTTTTACTCTTGAGGTCGATGCCTCAGATGTGGGCATAGGCGCCGTCCTGTCCCAAAGAAAGAATTCCCTGTCCAGGTTGCATCCTTGTGCATTTTTTTTTTTATTCTCCGGCCCAATGCAACTATGATGTCGGGAACCGGGAACTCTTGGCCATGAAGCTAGCTCTTGAAGAATGGAGACACCTGCTTGAGGGCACTGAAGATCCGATAACCATCCTTACGGATCACAAGAACTTGCTTTACATTGAAGGTACACGCCGCCTGGGAGCCCGTCAAGCCAGATGGTCACTGTTTTTCTCTAGGTTTAATTTCATAATTTCCTACCTTCCCGAATCCAAGAATATTATAGCTGATGCTCTTTCTTGACAATTCCCCCTGGACGACAAGACTGGGGATCAGCAAAAACCCATTTTATTGCCCAAATGTATTCTCGCGGCCACATCATTTGGAGCACTCAAGGATATTGTCCGCCAACAAAGCCACATCCCTCCTGGCATCTCGCCTCCACAGGACCGTCTCTTCACGTTACCCCTACACCATAAGAAGGTCCTCAAATGGAGTCATTCGCCCAAATCTGCAGGCCATCCAGGCACCAAAAGGACCTTGGATCTCATCTCTCGCACCTTTTGGTGGCCAGGAATGGAAAAGGACATTTAAAAAAATTGTAGCTGCGTGCCCTACATGTGCCATGTCTAAAACTCCCAGGATACCTCCTGCAGGTCTCCTTCAACCTCTACCTGTTCCGGATTGGCCATGGACACATTTGTCTATGGATTTCTTTGTGGACTTGCCTAGTTCCAAGGGTATGGACACGATTCTTGTAGTAGTAGACCGTTTTTCGAAGCAGGCCCATTTCATACCACTCAAGGGCCTGTCCAACTCTCCCAGATTAGCTGACATCTTTATCAGGGAGATTTTTCGGTTACATGGAGTACCTCTTGGAAATAGTTTCAGATAGAGGATCGCAATTCATTTCTCGTTTCTGGCGCTAGTTTTGTCTCCAGCCAGGTTTCGCCCTCCATTTCTCATCGGGATACCACCCACAGACCAATGGTCAAACTGAGAGGACCAACCAGTCCCTTGAACAGTATCTACATTGCTTTATGTCGGAATCTCAGGATGACTGGGCAGAACTCTTACCCTGGGCAGAATTCGCAGACAATAACGCATAAAGCAGCTTTACCCTGGAGTTGCCGTTCTTCATAAATTACGGTTTCAACCCTTCCACTCTTCCTCTTGTTTTACCTTCCTCAGGGGTATCAGCGGTGGATGACAGGATAAAAACCTTACAGGACCTGTGGAAAAAGATTCAGGTCAACATCAGGCAAGCAGTCAATAGGCAAAAAAATCAGGCAGATCGCCACCACAGACCTGCTCTGGACCTTAAACCTGGCGACAAGGTCTGGTTGTCATCCAGGAACATCAGGCTGAAGGTATCCTCTATGAAGTTAGCACCTAGATCTCTTGGACCCTTTGCGATTTCTGAAAGGATCAATCTGGTGGTGTACCGTCTCGCTCTTCTGCCATCCATGAAGATCCCCTCTGTATTTCACGTTTCTCTTCTCAAACCGGTGGTCCAGAATGCCTTTTCAGTTGCGGTGGTCCATATGTTCCATGTTAAATTTCCGGAGAAACCATCGTGGAGTCGCCCAGAGGTCGCTCCTGAATGTGAGGATTCATTATCCTGGCGGTCGCAGACCTTCTCCTCGCCCCAACAAGCCTTCCGTGATGGACACTCACGATATGCGGTTTCGTGGTCCCAGTAAGCGCGCGCGGACCTTGCGCGCCCTGATCCTCCGCCCGCTGATTCATAATCCCATCCCCCTCTCTGACGCACGATGGGTGCATTCGGCCAGCCTCCCTGCTGATGCACGATTCAATCCACGCCCCCACTCTGGCGAAAGTCAGGATCGCCATGGGAATAACGCTAATTCTCGGCTCCGCCCCCTGATCTCCGAGACACGCGCGGGTCGGTGCGTGATTGGTCCCATCCCCTCTTGCTCTAAGAATCAGCTTGGGAGTGACGCGTGATCTGAGCTCCGCCCCATGGCCTTCATGACGCGTGTGTTAACCTCTCATTGCCTGAACCCTGCTAGTACCTTGGACTCCACTTCTCTCCACTCCTGATCTGGCTTGTATGACCATTCTCCTGTCTCCAGTCCTGACCTTGGCTAAGTACTCCAACGATCCGACATTCTCCTATCCTGAACCTGGCTACATACCCAACAATCCGCTACTCTCCAATCCTGAACTTGGATACGCACTCAACCGATCCGTAACTCTCCGCACCTGAACCTGGCAAGTACGTTAACCATTCTCCTATCTATAATCCTGACCTGGCTTGAACGACTACTCTACATTCTAGGCTGTGGGTCGGCGTTAACCAATTCTTTACCTCAGCACCGTGGTCATGCTTAGTTTGTGGTGAGCTACGCGTTACAATGAAGGAGTATTTATGTCCTACATTTAGTGTATATAATGCATGACATCAAATATCTCATCATTCCTACTGTAACAGGGGAGTAATCCCTGTTCAAGTAATGTACCTTTAATCTAGCAGTGTGGTGGTTAACTGCTGGTAGTAAATTAATAAACACCACATGCCTGATCTAGATTGCTTACAAAAGCCTGTCTGTTGAGACAGGAAGTGACTCCTTAGCTCTGACTGAGAGCTGAACGTTGGAGACAGAGCAGTGTTCTTGAGTCTCCCAGGAGAGACTGACCAAGAGAACACATATCTCTGGAGCTGACCGGTCTTGAGCTCTGCCCAGCATAGCTGATTGCAAGACACCAAATAAGACTTCTAAACCTGGATGCTGATATTTTCTGTGCACGCACGGGTGCGGTTCCTGGAGAGCAGAGAAGCTTACTCTACAGCAGCTAACAGATAAGACTTTTATTATTAAGAGACTGCTTATTACATGCTATTTGTTTGGGGCTGGGAGAAATGCTTAACTAAGGGAGATGTGAATTAATTGCATAGGATTTCACTAGAAATACTCCCAAGTGAATAGAAGCTTTGTTTCCCCCCTGTGTTTGGATGATTTCCTGGTGAAAAGGAAAAGGCACAATAAAGCCTTATTATAATTTCACCTTATAAAAGTCTCCAATTGTGTACCTCTGTGAACGTCCGTCTACAACTACCCTTAACAGTTTACTTGATGATTAAGCTAGACAATGTCTTAGACATAAACCTAAATTGTTGTTGAAGATGTTCTTTTAGTCTCGTCAAATCAGATATTAGTACTGTCGCTGTTCGATAATAATTTCTGTAAAACAAATATGGATAATTAAATATATATTTATTAAAAATATTTTTGCGTTGAACCATGCGTAACACAGAATATAATGTATGCAACATTGTATACGTTAACACAGCAATGCGCAATATTTTTGACTCACGCCCCCCCTTCCCCCTTTCCTTACCTCCCTTACCTTCCTTACCTTCTCTTCGTCTCCCGGCATGAAATGACGCCGCGGGTCATGTGATGTTCCGTTGCCATGCCTACGTGACGTCACATGACCCTGCGGCGTCATTTGATGCCGCGTTGCCATGGCGAGGCGTCGCCGAAGAGAAGGTAAATGAGTTATAGAGGCTTCATGTTATCCCATGGCATTAATTTAAATGCCTGTGGGAAGAGCGCGGGGCCTCTGCAACCGCAAGCACCACACATGGCAAATATTGCGCAGCTCAATTTGCGCAATGCTGCAGGTACACTTGCGCAACAGAAGGTACACTTCTGTTAATAATTATGTGTAATATAATAAAACTAATATCATTGCACTTATAAAGTGCTGATCGTAGTTTACTGAATATAAGCGTCTCTCATGTCGCTCAGCATAATAGCCATGCACAATGTAAGTTGCGCGCTCATGTGAGATGGACGTATTCATGCATATTCTCATTGTGTCGAGTCTGCATCGATACAGTAGCACTTATACACTTCACATTAGGATGATACATCGATATTATGAAGATCCCTTGCTGCAGGAACAAGACCTATAATGGTTCTTCCCCTCTTACAGAGGTAAAAGGAAAGGTTCACAATGTAGTGTAGTGTAGGACCTGCATTATTGTGGTTATACCTTGACGTTGGTATGCAGGCTTATGACGCCTTTGGCCAAAGGGTTAACTAAATAACCAAGTATTTAATATTATTATTATTATTGAAGTATTTTACTTTATATTTTTCATCATATATGTTTTGTCAATTGGTTGTAGCATTGGGCACCCCCTGTCTCTTGTTCTGTACTATTCAGGGCCTCCTTGCAGTCCACCTTCCATTTTTGCACATCTGCTTGGAGGCGGACTGTCTCCTGGCGTCAGATTTCCATCTCCAGGTTTAGGTTCTGAAGCTCCTTCTGAGAGACTTTGAGATCTAAGTTAAGATGTAGGATAGTTTTCTTTGACATGTCCAGCTCCTCAGTGAGACTGTGAAGTTCCTTTCTGGAGACTTCCAGTTCTGTGCGGCAGCTGTTGATCTCATGATGTGAGGCATCCAGTGCTCTGTTGAGTGTATGAACCTCCTTCTGAGATACATCTACGTCTGTCCAGACACTGTTGACCTCCTGTTGTGAGGCATTCAGCTCTATGCGAAGAGTGTGAACCTCTTGCTGGAAGACTGTCATCTGCTTCAGTGCCTCCTCATACTTCCGCTTCAGCTTAGCCATCATTTTATCAGATTGGCTCTGCTTTTCATCCATGGCGGAAATAGTAGCATTTGCAGTATCTAGCTCAGTCTTGAGATTGTCCAATTCTGTCCTGGCTGAAGATTACATTGCGAGCACATGTTCCTGTAGCTTCACGTTATTTTCCCGGAGCCGATCACAGTCACGCCTGGCAACCTTCAGGGTATCCCCAGGGCTGGTCAAGGGATCGTCACTCACCGGTTCCGGCTCCGCTTCCCTGGGATGGTTGGTTGAGGGTTTCTCACTATTAGCACCGGAAAGACACTTCTTTGGGGTACACGACTTCTGCCTTGGGCCCTCTGGATATTCGGTCATCCGCGGGACGACTTCTCCATTTTCTCTAGGCTGCAGGGCATTTCGGACCCCCTTTTCCTCCGCAAGATCTGCAGATGTGTCTGTTCCTTCCACGGTAAGTGAAGAACCGCTTTTCTTTTTTCGCCTTTTTGTTTTGGATGACACCGTCCCCTCAGGGATACTGGGGTCTCCATCTTCATTTGAAATTTTAGCAGCGTCACTGGATCCACCTGGCTTTTCTTGCAACTGTAACAGCTGACGGAAATATTCGGTGATCCGCTGGTCCCGCTGTTTCTCCTGCCGGTCATATTCGTCATCATAGGGAGCGGTTTTTTCGGTTCCTACCGAGTTCAGGCACCCCCACCATTCTTGGGGTGTTTTGTGGGTGTAACTCGGTTTGGGTTCCCCATAAGAGATGTCTTCCTCCTCATCGGACTGGAAGGGCCACTCTTCCGTGGGGTAGGGTTCATTACAGGAACGCTGTATTTTGTCCTCCATTTTGGGGCTATCAGGTATATTTTTCTTCCTGACCTCAGGAGGCGCTATTGCAGCTGTTGTCACTGTATTTGCTAGAACCCCAAATGGTTGTTGTCCTACAGGTGGGCATATTTTGCTTGTAGAGGTCGTAGCTCTCACAGGCCTCTCTGTAGACTTTTTCTTCCCTTGGGTAAGTTTTACAATATTAGCAGTGCTGTGCATGCATTCACTCTCATCGTCTGAATAAGGCCTGAAGGGACACTGCTCCGTGTGGTGGGGTTCTTTACACCAGGAAAAAAAATTCTTCCCTATTTTTACAGAGTCTGTATTTGACTTCAGCTGTGTGGCTATTTTAAATTCCCAGGGTTCTATTTCTTTAAATACAATGCTTGCTAGCTGCCCATTTTCTGGCTTCAGCAAAAGCATTTGCTTTAAACCATTTACTTGCTATGTGCAATCCCTCCGCTTCAGCAACAGAATTTGGTTTTCTGCTTGAGTTCAGTCATTTTCAGTCTCATCTTTGGGTATTATGGCATTCACTCTTCACACTTTGGTTGCCTGTTTTACTCCCAAGATATATAGGCAGACTTTTTTACTTGCAGAAAAAAAAACATTCTTTGCAGTGGAATATTTCTTTCACTCCCGGCAGGGTGACTCAACACTCAGTAATTGGCTTTGGAATACATTTTACACAGTTCAGCAATCCCTTTTTCCCCGGTAGGGCAATTTTACACTCAGCATTTGTTTGCTGAAAATTCCCCTGCTTCAGCACAGTCTTGCATCAATTATCACACTTTTCTGCATATACTCCATTCACTGCTTCAGCGAAACATTTAAAAACAAACGCCTATCCCTTTTAAGGGCTAACTCACTTCTTGAACCCTGACTATGGCTGGAAGGCAAAACCCCTATTTCAATGACCATACTGTATTACACTTTATTGTGATAGGCAAATAAGGTTTACCTGCTTCAGCAGTCTCTCTCTCTCTCCTCTTGGGAAAAAGAGCCCATCTATGGTTTTGTGAATTTCAGTGCAGTGTAGATTTCCTGCCTGGGTGTGTCGCTTTAACTCTGATCTCTGCTGCATGTGATTGTTTATGTTGCTCAGGCTGTTTGTAGGTAAAAAGCACAACAACAAAAATTTCCAAAGTCCATCTCCGGGCCCTTTTAACTTCAAAAGCCACCTCTCATCCCACTTCACACACCACATGTAGGAGGACATGTGCAGAGGTACACAATGGAGACTGTTTTACGGTGAAATTATAACAAGGCTTTATTGTGCCTGTCGCTTTAAACACAGCAAAAATCAACATAAGAGAATAAGCCAAACAAAAAAACTATCTCTGCTTTGGAGACTATCTACACATGTAGCTCAGCCCTCTCTGACTGGGTTGGTTAGCTAAGCTATTTACCAGCCCCAAATCATGGAGACATTTATCAATACACATAGACATAGATAATAGTCTTATACGAAAGGTCTTATCTGTTAGCTGGGCTGCTGTAGGGGAAGCGTCTCTGCTCTCTTGGAACCGCACCCTTGTGTGCACAGGCAATGTCAGGCTCCAAGTTTAGAATCTTGTCCCCTTTGTCTTGTGGTCAGCTTGTCGCTCAAGACATCTGTCCTTCCTTGGTTCAGCCCAGTTGTGGACTAAGGAATCTCTGCTCTGTCTCCTAGTTCAGCTCAGGTGTGAGCTAAGGAGTCTCTCTTCCTGTCCCAAAGGCAGGCTTTTTCTACCACCTGTAATCATCCAGGTGGTGTTAGTTAATTGCCTACCAGCAGTTAACCACCACACTGCTGGATTAGAGGCACATTTGTAAACAGGGATAAGTCCCCTGTTACAGTATGTATATACTAATTTAATTTAATTGTGCACTACATAATTTGTGGCTAAAAATCCATGACATACATGCATTGTATGTAATATAATGTGTGTATTTTCTAATTACCATGTGTTTAAAGTATATCATGTTTGGACATGTATGACTGGATGATGTTATAAATGTTCATGTTTTAGTAACATGCACTACGTATTGAAGTGGAGATCCGTGGCAGGATGCAACGGAGCACAGCCAGGTAACAGCCAGGATAGATATAAATTGTATGTGCATGGACATAATTTGTTCAACAAATGTATAAATTTGGAAGAATAGAACACTAACTGGACCATTTCTTGTTAATACACAATAACAGCAGCAACAACAACAAAATACTGAACAGTCATATTTATTTATTTTATGACAGCAATTTTTGGGAATGAGTCATTGGATGTTTCATTTGCTGATCTTCTGAACGTATTGTATCTCGGTGACGCGGTTTGCACAATTTTGGAATTACATTTGTGGATTCCTGTGTTGTTTTCAGGGTCACAATGGCTGAAGGTGGTCTGATATGGAAGTAGGCATGCTCATTATGTTTGGAGGTTGGTCTGGCATTGGTGTTGGCATGGTCATGCTGGTTGAAGGTTGGTCTGGCATTGGTGTTGGCGTGGTCATGCTGGTTGAAGGTTGGTCTGGTATTGGTGTTGTCGTGGTCATGCTGGTTGGTCTGGCATTGGTGTTGGTGTGGGCAGAGTGGATGTTTGTTTTTTTGTGTGTTAACCATGTGGAGGAATGTGGGCACCAATATTTCCTCTCTTTTTCTTTTATGTCCTGTTTAAAGTTTTTTTGCAGGTGGTTGGGCTATTTCTACTTCTTGTGACGCCTCTATGGCAGTTTGCGGACACACTTCCGTGTGTGTGTGCGTAGAGGATTCTTGTTTTAGAGCAGATTCCATTTCTGTCTCTGGACAAGATTCTATTCCTGGCACTGGACACGATTCCATTCCAGGCTCTGGACGCGATTCTCTTCCTGGCACTGGACACAATTCCATTTCTGGCTCTGGACACGATTGTATTACTGGCTCTGGACATGATTCCATTTGTGTTGTTGGTGAACATGGCATTCGTGGGTGTGGGACACTTCTATTGTTTGATCACGTTGGTCAGTAGATTTTGCAGGAGAAAATAGTGCTTCCAGGAATGAGCCTACATATGAAGCAGGAAAGAATGAAGATGCCAGTGCAGAGTACTGAAGGTCATTTTGTTTGACCAAACTGGAAGCAATGGATTCCATGAACTGATTATGTATGGTGAATTCTGCACTATTCTTCAGCAAAATTTATTTCACCTGATGAATTTCACTAACCATTTTCTCATGAACAACCATCAACTGATCATGACGTAATACCTGGCTTTGCATTAAACATTCTTCTACTCTTTCAATTGAATCCCAGTGCTCCTGGTGGGCAGGATCAGTATTCACACGAGCAGGTTGGTGTTGGCTTTTCACAGGACTATCCATTAACGATAAGCACGGAGAATCCATTAATCCAGATTTTCTTCCAGGACTCGGTATATCTATAAAAAATCAATATTATAACAAAATTAATTTATTGATACAGATTAAATGACCATCACAGTTACTGTAGTTATTTCAATGCCTGCTGATTTGGTGTGCAATAATAACTTCTATTTGACACGAAATAACATTGTTAAGTCAATAGATGATGGACAATTGGGAATCAGTAATTTTAGCCATATGGAAACAAACTGCTTCATGTGACATGCATCAAAATATCTATATTTCTGTTATTTCATCATTAATTAGATTGATTAAAGACATCAACAACACTATTTATATGTTGCTGCTACATCACGTGTATTTGTAGTGAAGAAGAAAGTCGGTCTATTTCAGTCACATTTGCAACTGTCACAAGGTCCTATGCAAGTGTACCTGTGGCATAGAAGGTGCTACACTATTATATTATAGTATTCATTGATGGGCTCACCTTCAAGTAATGGTAATGACTCCTGTGATGCAGGGGATGCCATATGTGAGGTGACCTGTGCTGTAGTTGGTGGCACATCTGATCCGAGCGGGCACACTATGGAGTATATAAATGGATTTTGTTACTAAGCAAGTATATGAACGCTTAATTCTCTGTTACTTAAATAATGTTATGTATTAATGTATCACCTCTCCAAATATTTAAATTAATTGATGTGTGAAAATCACCACCTGTTTATGGTACATAGCAAGAATGTTTGTATGTAACAAATGAAATATAACATATGTTCATATGTTATCATATCATGTTAATTTATATATGTAGGAAGGGGTGGGTAATAGTGTAAATTTTGAATCACATAATAAATATTAAACTATTACACGAAATAATGTTGCCATGTATTATGAAGTAATGACACTGTTAATTGTTTAGTATTCATAATTGATGAGAATTGTGAAAACAACAACAAAACTGTATTACTATCAAATTGTTTTCATCAACACAAATAATTACCTTCAGGAAACGGATGATCATACACCCAATATCCAGATCCCCTGGCAAGCGTTCAACCTACATGGGCGGCAATCTTGCACTCAACTGCTCCTCCCACGGAGTCAGGTTTAAATTGGGTGCAGGAGGTCCTCCCCCTGTGCCTGAAGCATGTAAATGTTGTGATTGTAATTTGTATTTCAATTTCCGTTTGATATCGTCAAACCTCTTGCGACAGTTATCATGACTTCGAACTTGATTACCACAGCCAGATACAGACACTCGAATGTGTTCCCACAATTTCATTTTCACCAATGCCGATGTCTTTCATTTAAATATACAAGAAAATAACCTTGATCATGGACATATCTTCAAATCTATGTTTAAATTTTTTTTAAATGTGTGAACTCAGATAACATTTACAGTATTTGAGATTATGTTTTGCCAGAGTTTATGTTAAGCCCATGTCTATAGAAACTATTTGTAGGCATACGTTTACAATTAATATAGATGTAACAATAATATTTACATACTATTGTACAATACATCTATTTGTAACATGGTTGCCAAGACTATAATATAACGTTTGTACGTATACACAATGACATTTATGTTAATGTCAGTTCTATGTGAATGACGACAAATGATATAATTAATTACAAGATAAATTGTGAAATTCATTGCTAATTAATTTCTTACCTACTAAATGACCAAATAGACAATCATAAATCTCAAAAATGCACTTAACAAGGACTCTGTTTTCCTCATCGTTGAATTTTACATTCCTTTTATTGGCAATAGTTTTCTCCTGCCCAGATCCAACCACTGAGGTTTGCTGTTGACTGCTCTCTCCGTCTTCCAATTCAAGAGAATGCAGGAGAATTGCACTCTCACCACCACCAGTCACCTCACAGCCACCAGTCACCCTACCACCACAAGTCACCCTACCACCACCAGTTACCCCAGACCCAGCACCACCAGTCACCCCAGTACCACCACTCACCCCAGCATCACCACTCACCACCCAGTCACATCACCATCACTCACACGCCTACTCCCACTCCTCCCTTCCATACCTCTAACATTCACAAATAAAGAATTTAAATGACACACTCAAACACTTTCAACCTAACAAGACAAAAAATTGGTGAAATAAATTTAGAATAAACAAGACAACACTATCACAACACTATCACAATACTATCACAATTCAATCCAATTCAATCCAACTATAATAATCTCAAATCCTCACAAATACTACCTCTGTCTGCCTCTCAACCACTCCAAAGAACACAGAGAAAGATTAACCAAAATACACTTTTTAAATAGGTCGCTCAACTAATTGAAGTTCTTGCGAGATTCTCGCACAATGCAAAAAAAAAAACATGATTCATTTACATGCCACGCCATTTCCTCATTTTCACACAGGCAAGAATCACGCCACTGACTACTCGCCATGTTTACAAATGTTTCTCTCACTGGTATTCGGGCCTTTCTACATACTGTGAGAGCAAAACGGCAAAAAATAGCAAATCAAAACCCGCTGCGATTTTTTTTTCAGGAGCTTTCTGCATAGGCACCTGTGTTGTGAAGAGCCCAGACAGATGTCAGCGATACAAAGAGGGGCGTTTGTCACTATATATATACATATATACATATAGTGTTTGACAATCCCAGTCGCCCGGTCGCCTGTGGCCACCCAAAATTGCCCCTTGGCGATTGGCCCAAGCAGCCCATGTGCTGCTGTTTAATTTCCCCCACTCGCGCTGAAGGAGAAAAAAATAAAAAAGCCGGAGGCGCGTTCATGTTGCTGCGGGAGATTACCCCGCCCTGGCTCTCTGAGCAGCGCCTTCCCTCCTCCCCCGCCTCTCAGCAGCACCTCCCCTCCTCCCCCGCCTCTCAGCAGTGCTTTCCCTCCTCCCCTGCCTCTCAGCAGTGCTTTCCCTCCTCCCCCGTCAGATCACGCCTCCGTATGCCACAGGCCCCTGCGGGGGTATCCACAGCTGTTCATAGGGCCGTCTGACACAGGGGCATCCGCAGCCCCCCCCCCCCCCCGACCCCAATCAGGCCATCTGTCACAAGCCCCTGCAGAGGCATCCGCAGTGCTACCACCCCATCGGGTCATTGGGCCATCTGCCATAGGCCCCTGCAGGGCCATCCGCAACCCCCCCCACGCCCCATCGGGCCGTCTGCCACAGGCCCCTGCAGGGGCATCCGCAGCATCCCTCCCCCATCGGGCCATCTGCCCATCTGCCACAGGCCCCTGCAGGGGAACCCACAGTGCCTCCCCCTCCCCCCCATCGGGTCAACGGGCCATCTGCCCCTCTCCCCCCATCGGCCCGTCTGCTACAAGTCCCTGCATGGGCATCTGCACCCCCCCCCCCACATTGGGCCGTCTGCCATAGGCCCCTGCAGGGGCATCCGCAGCCCCCCCATCGGGCCGTCTGCCACAGGCCCCAGCAGAGGCATCCGCAGCGCCCCTCCCTCCCCCATTGGGCCATCTGCCCATCTGCCACAGGCCCCTGCAGGGACATCCGCACCCCCACTTGCCCCCCATCAGGCCGTCTGCCACAGGCCCCTGCAGGGGCATCCGCAGCCCCCCCATCGGGCCGTCTGCCACAGGCCCCAGCAGAGGCATCCGCAGCGCCCCTCCCTCCCCCCATTGGGCCATCTGCCCATCTGCCACAGGCCCCTGCAGGGACATCCGCACCCCCACTTGCCCCCCATCAGGCCGTCTGTCACAGGCCCCTGCAGGGGCATCCACAGCCCCCCCCCATCGGGCCGTCGGTCACAGGCCCCTGCAGGGGCATCCGCAGCGCCCCCCCCATCAGGCCATCTGCCCATCTGCCACAGGCCCCTGCAGAGGCATCTGCACCCCCCCCCCATCGGGCTGTCTGCAGCAGCCAGCAGGCTCATCCCGGTAGTGGTGCTGCAGGCACCCCCACGTATCTTCGGTAAGTCTGCTTTTTGTTTAATATGTATTGGGGGGAGGTTATTTAATATGTATTGGGGGGGTTGTTTAATATGTATTGGGGGGTTGTTTAATATGTATTGGAAGGGTTGTTTAATATGTATTGGGGGGGGATGTATATGTAGTCAGCCACCCACCTAGCCAGCCAAATGTCCCCCCCCACCCACCCAGTCACCCACCAACCCACCTAGTCAAGTCACCCACCCTGTCAAGTCATCCACCCAGTCAAGTCAAGTCACCCAGTCAAGTCACCCAGTCTGTCAGCCACCCAGTCACCCAGTCTGTCAGTCACCCAGTCACCCAGTCTGTCAGTCACCCAGTCTGTCAGTCACCCAGTCGGTCAGTCTGTCAGTCACCCAGTCGGTCAGTCTGTCAGTCACCCAGTCGGTCAGTCTGTCAGTCACCCAGTCGGTCAGTCTGTCAGTCACCCAGTCGGTCAGTCTGTCAGTCTGTCAGTCTGTCAGTCTGTCAGTCACCCAGTCGGTCACCCAGTCTGTCAGTCAGTCACCCAGTCTGTCAGTCAACCAGTCAGCCAGTCTGTCAGTCACCCAGTCTGTCAGTCACCCAGTCACCCAGTCTGTCAGTCACCCAGTCACCCAGTCACCCAGTCTGTCAGTCACCCAGTCACCCAGTCTGTCAGTCACCCAGTCACCCAGTCTGTCAGCCACCCAGTCTGTCAGCCACCCAGTCTATCAGCCACCCAGTCTGTCAGCCACCCAGCCACCCAGTCAGTCAGTCAGTCAGCCAGCCACCTAGTCAGTCAGTCAGCCAGCCATCTAGACTAGTCACACACTCACCCACCCACCCAGACTAGTCACACACTCATCCACCCACCCAGACTAGTCACACACTCACATACTCAATACTTAGTAGGAATTTACTCCTTTTTTTAAAAGTGGGGGCGGGGATAGGGGGCGATTTTAGCTCTCGTGTGTGTCTTCACGGCTGTTTTACAACCATACAAAGGACTTTCACGACATTGTTTCCTGGAGGGATCTCTCTCGCTGAACACTGAATGTGAGGTGTTCCGTTTCCGGTTTCGGCTGCACGAAGGAGGGTCACGTGACGACGCCATTGACTTGAGCCGGTCGCTGATGATCAAGCTGCTGGCACATGAGAGCCTATCTCATACATGCTATTGATTGCTGTACTTTTGTGAGTGGGCATTTGATAGATTTTATGTTCCTTTAATACAATTTTTATTATGGTAATGCACTAGGTGTGCGCCTGTTTCTTTCTCTTTCCTTTTTTCCATATATATATATATATATATATATATATATATATATATATGTAACCCCATTTCCCCCCCCCCTACGTGAGATTGGGGGGGTACCCTCCTTCTGGTTACATTAAATGGGTCTTGGTGCTTTGACCTGCTGGCAAACAGGAGGGCTGAGGCTCTGCGATGTTGAAGGGAGAACCCAGGACAGGGACAGGGGTTGAGACTGGTACCTTGCTTGGGTCATCTCTGGGTGGTAGCAGCGCCTCCAGCCAGTAGGAATCCTCTGGGTCTTCAGAGGAGGGACCCCCACTGACACTCCTCATTCACCAAAGACAGTGACTCCACACAGCAGTATCTCTTTTCTGTTGGTCTTTATTCAGCAGAGCAGCATACAGCATGATACACAGCATTGTCTCTCTGCATGCATAGGCCCTGTTCAGCATTCTCTGCCATCCTGCTCTTAGCAGCATAATTCCCCTCCCTCCTTAACCAGGTGCGCAGGAGGGGGAGAACTCTTCTGTGTCCTTCTCCCTATCAGCTGAACTCAATAACTCCTATCACTAACTGATCTCACTAACTGATAACTTAATTTAGGAGGTGTGTCCCAATTTGGACATCTCAGAGGAGTGTCTCTAACTTTGAATCATTACAAGACAAAGGGCCTGTGACAGGCTGAAGTCAACCCCTATCAGTTATGCCTGGGAAACATATGTCTGAGTGCTTCATCCAGCACTCATAAGGGTTAACTCAGGTGGAAGCTTGCTAATCATGATGTAAGCTGACACCTGAGAGCCAGCAAGGTAGATAAGGATCTTGTTACCAGCAGTAGCTGCCTGTGTCAGATGAGAGCACATGGATAGATGTGCTGCTAGCCAGAAGGATACAGCACACTACTTACTGCAGCCAAAGTAAGATTTCTTTCATTTGTTTGCATGACTGCTTAAAAAGACTCTTACGGTTTGGGTATGGTTTAGCCAGCCAGCCTGCTAGCTAGGACTGCTGTGTTAGTCAGTTTTCTCCCAACGTGGAGCAGGATTTATTTGCTTAAAGGGACAGTGTACCCGCATGTTATGTTGCTGTGGAGAAATAAAGCCACTGAACGTTTTCATTTATCCTGAAACTACACGTGTGGACTGTTCCCTGACCTCGGCTACAGGCCGTCCTGCCACAGGTGGTGTCAGAAGTGGGATGTTGGACGGGCCCTGTATCTGAAGGGCCACACACACACACAGACGGGGGGGGAAAAAATGGAGACAATTTTTTCTCAGTTCCTTGAGCAACAGCTCCAGCTAGCAGAGAAACAAGCTGAGCAACAGGCCCAGCAATCTGAGCGACAGGCCCAGCAAGATGAGTGACAGGCCCAGCAAGATGAGCGACAGGCCCGGCGAGAGGAAAAGCTACTCTAATTGCTGGCCGAAGGCCCAGCCCCAGGCAGACCAGGGATTCCAAATAACCCACTGGTGATGCTGCATAAAATGAAGCCAAACGAAGACCCAGAGGCATTTCTCCTTACTTTTGAAAGGGTAGCCACGGCCCACGGCTGGACAGTTGATCGCTGGGTAACGATTCTGGCTCCACTCCTCATAGGGGAAGCTCAAGCAGCCTACCAGGCTCTTCCAGCAGATGAGGCCATGGACTATCAGCAACTAAAGGCTGCTATTCTGGATCGCCTAGGCCTCACTCCAGAGACCTACCGACGGTGGTTCCGGACAGTCAAATATACAAACAGAGACAGACCCCGGGTCGTAGCCCACCGCTTAGTAGACTTATGTACCAGGTGGATACAACTGGAAAAACATGACAAGGCAGAGATCCTTGAACAGTTTGTGCTCGAGCAGTTCATACAGATACTGCCCCCCTCCTCCCGCTCCTGGGTAAAAAGACACGCTGCATTTTCCCTGGATTCAGCGGTCCGCTTGGTGGAAAACTTCCTGGGCGACGACACCCAACAGGATAGCTGGGAACGGCCGGTGCAAACACCAGTTGTTTCCGGTGATGCTAGAGGCAGGAGAGCAGACAATCGAGGGGTCTACAACCCGCCAGCTCGGGAGATCCAGTCAACCCGATCGGAAGACCCTTTCCTATCTTGGAGGGTTCCTGGTACAAACTCCCGCAGAGACGCCCATCCTGGGTCCGAGGCCACTGGATCACTCAAGGGAGGCCGCCACCCACAGTATTCCCCAAGAACCTGGACTCCTGTCACCCACCCGGTGGAGAGGATAACCCCACCAACCAGAAGGGAGGACCCCATCCAACAACGGAGAGGTCCAAACACCGAGCCCCGTCGAGAGCTTCCGCTGACGACCGAGGTTGCGGATTCAGGAGATGATGAGATGGACTGTTCATATGGCAGAACCACTGCCACAGCTTGTCTCCGAGGGGACCACAATCCGTGGTTAGTACCAGCATCTCTGGAGGGGACAAAAGTAAACGCCATGCTGGACTCGAGCTCTGGAAAAACCCTGATCCTAGAGGGCCTAATTCCAAGCAATAGACTATCTTATGACTCTCCTTGGAATATCGAGTGTATCCATGGGGATACAAAGAGATACCCGACGGCGAACGTTCTACTGCGTATCCAGGATCAAGAGGCTAGCCTACTAGTGGGAGTTGCTCCCTGGCTACCTGCTCCTGTTCTACTTGGCCGAGACTGGCCCTACCTCGAAACATTATTGGCCCCTACTCCTACGGAGCATACTACTCTGGTACCGGAGAAGCCCGGAGACTTGTTCCCTTTTTCCCCAGAGATTTTTCCCCGTAGACACCATGTCCCAAAGACACGTAAACAGAGACGTGCGGAAAAAGAGGACTGGTTAAGAAAGGCTGGGACTCTTGGTAACATTAGTCAGCCCAAAGGACTGCAGGTCATGGCCGGGGATGACCAGGGTGGGGAACAGATAGATACGGGAATTTTGCCAGACCTGGATCTTCCTGACTTCCGTCAGAGGCAGAGGGAGGACCCAGCTCTGGCTAGACAATATGAGAAGGTGGTACAGGTCAACAATAAGATAATGGATGAACAGGGTATAAAAGTGTTTCCAACTTTGAACTTGAATGACATTCTATATCGTGTGAATAAGGTTAAACAAACAGGGGAGGTCATTCGACAGATACTAGTCCCTAAAGGGTTGATTAAAACGGTGTTCACCCTAGCCCTTACTCTCCCATGGGGTGGTCATTTGGGCAGAGATAAAACCACGGACCGCATCTCGTCCCGGTTTTACTGGCCAGGCATACACGGTGACATCATGAAACTATGTGAGACATGTCCTGAATGCCAGTTAACTAGCCAAAAAAAACAAAAGCCGGCTCCCTTGGTTCCTCTGCCCTTGGTAGCCATCCCATTCGAGAGAATTGGGGTAGATCTGGTCGGACCTTTAGAACCCTCTGCGAAGGGACATAAATTTATACTCGTTGTGGTAGATTATGCCACCAGATATCCTGAGGCCTTCCCTCTGAGATCTGACACTGCTAAACAGGTTGCTCACAGGCTGTTAGAACTGTTCTCTAGGGTAGGACTTCCCCAAGTAATGTTAACTGACCAGGGAACAAATTTCATGGCAAAGTTAATGCAGGATATCCTAAAGTTATTGGAGGTAAAATCCGTCCGGACCTCAGTCTACCATCCTCAGACTGATGGATTGGTAGAGAGGTTTAACCGTACTTTAAAAACCATGCTTAGGAAGTTTGTGAACACGGAAAAGCGAGCTTGGGATGAACTTCTCCCTTTCCTGTTGTTTGCGGTACGAGAAGTTCCCCAATCATCCACAGGCTTCTCCCCGTTTGAGCTCCTATATGGACGCCAACCTCAGGGTATTCTCGACCTACTGAAGGAATCCTGGGAGGAGGAGCCTTCCCCCTCCAAGAATACCCTTCAGTATGTCATAGACCTTAGAAACCGCCTAGACATGATAGGTCGGTTTGCTAAGGAAAACCTCAAATCTGCCCAAGAACGTCAAGAGAGGCAGTACAACCAAAATGCTCGCTTGAGGGTCTTCCAACCTGGGGACCAAGTGATGCTACTACAGTACTACCGACATCAGAGAGTAAACTCCTTGCGAAGTGGCAGGGTCCTTTCCAAGTTCTCCGCCGCACTGGGGAGGTGAACTATGAGATCTCTCAACCAGGGTCCAGGAAGGGTAAACAAATCTACCACGTGAACCTCCTGAAACCCTGGAAAATGATGAGATCGCTGTTCATCCACCCGCGGGAAGGAGAGAAGGATTTGGGTCCGCAGCTTCCAAAGGGTAGTACGTACAATGACCATCAGGTTCCCATGGGAGGCCAGTTAACAACGGAACATAGGTCAGACCTACTAGAATTATGTGACCAGTTCCCAGATGTTTTTTCGGAGCTGCCAGGGCAGACTAATTTAGTGTCCCATAGGATTGAAACAGAACCTGGCGTAAAAGTACGGTCCCGTCCCTATAGATTGCCAGAGGGCCGAAAAGACCTGGTAGAGAGGGAGATAATAGACATGTTGGAATTGGGCGTGATCGAGGAGTCCCACAGCGAATGGTGTAGCCCTATCGTGTTGGTCCCTAAACCAGATGGGAAGGTGAGGTTTTGCGTGGATCTGCGAAAGGTAAATGCTGTATCCAGATTTGATGCATATCCAATGCCTAGGGTGGATGAATTGCTTGACTCGCTTGGGAAAGCAGAGTATATCTCTACCCTAGATCTCACGAAAGGATATTGGCAGATACCTCTAGCGGAAGAATCCAAATGCAAAACTGCCTTCGCCACCCCTCTCGGGTTATACCAATTCGTCACTATGCCATTTGGGTTACATGGGGCTCCAGCCACATTCCAAAGGTTAATGGACAAGGTAATACGACCCCATAGGGCATATGCCGCGGCCTACTTGGATGACATTGTCATCTATAGCAGACACTGGCAGTCTCATATAAAAAGGTTAAGGGCAGTCCTAACGCCCTTAAGAGAAGCAGGGCTCACTGCAAATCCAAAAAAATGTGCCCTGGGTAAATCCACTACAAAGTACTTGGGCTATGCCGTTGGGGGAGGGATAGTAAGGCCACTAGCTAGCAAGGTGGCCGCCATAAAGGAAGTCCCCACCCCACAGACAAAGACACAGGTCCGCTCCCTTTTGGGGTTAGCAGGGTATTACCGGCGGTTTATCCCCAATTTTTCAGAAATATCTGCACCCCTAACAGATCTGACAAAAAAGAGTGCCCCGACCCAAGTTAAATGGTCTTGACGCACTTGATGCTAAAAAAGTGCCTGTCAGAGGGCCCCGCTCTTCGGAGCCCAGATTTTAAAGAGCCCTTCATCATCCAGATGGATGCCTCAGAGGTAGGACTGGGAGCAGTGCTGTCTCAGCAATTTGATGGTGTTGAACACCCCATACTGTTCATCAGCCGGAAGCTGTTCCCAAGGGAAGTGAGGTATTCCGTTATTGAGAAGGAGTGCCTCGCTGTAAAATGGGCAATTGAGGCCTTGAGACATTATGTCGCCGGAGAACACTTCACCCTGGTCACTGACCATGCGCCCTTGAAGTGGTTAAACACCATGAAGGACACAAATCCAAGGTTGACCAGGTGGTATGTGGCCCTCCAACCCTTCTCTTTTGATATTCAGCATAGACCTGGAAAACACCATGGAAATGCTGATTTTTGGCCAGAGAAGGAGTGGAGGGTCGGGCTTCAGCCTTGTGGGACACTAGCCACACACAAACAGGGGAGGTATGTGACAGGGTGAAGTCAACCCCTATCAGTTATGCCTGGAAACATATGTCTGAGTGCTTCATCCAGCACTCATAAGGGTTAACTCAGGTGGAGCTAGCTAATCATGATGTAAGCTGACACCTGAGAGCCAGCAAGGTAGATAAGGATCTTGTTACCAGCAGTAGCTGCCTGTCCCAGATGAGAGCACATGGATAGATGTGCTGCTAGCCAGAAGGATACAGCACACTACTTACTGCAGCCAAAGTAAGATTTCTTTCATTTGTTTGCATGACTGCTTAAAAAGACTCTTACGGTTTGGGTATGGTTTAGCCAGCCAGCCTGCTAGCTAGGACTGCTGTGTTAGTCAGTTTTCTCCCAACGTGGAGCAGGATTTATTTGCTTAAAGGGACATTGTACCCGCATGTTATGTTGCTGTGGAGAAATAAAGCCACTGAATGTTTTCATTTATCCTGAAACTACACGTGTGGACTGTTCCCTGACCTCGGCTACAGGCCGTCCTGCCACAGGGCCTTATGCAGTAAGCGGCGCAAAGGCACTTTTCGCCCTTTTTGCGCCAAAAATGCATACCCCGATTCAGTAAGGGGCGAAAACTTGGCGAAAATAAAAAAAACGCCAAGTTTGTTGGCAGTTATTTTTGTCCCGCCATCGGCGCGGCGAAAAGGCACTTTGCGCCGCAACTAGATATGTTTTGAAATCCGCTCAATTCTAGTAGTGGCGAGTAGGTTTGCGCCACTCTAGAATTGAGATTTTCACGCCAATTCGTGTCGCCCCGAAAAAGTTGACAAATTGCTGGGGAGAGGCTGCGGATGAGCGGTGGAACAGCACTTAGAAAAAACCAGGCCTTTTTCCTGCCAGGGATTGATGCCGGAGGTCTCCGGAGCTGATACCATTAATACCAGCACCGGAGCCCCCCGGCATGCATCAGAGGAAAAATGCATTTAAAGGCCACTTCATTACCTTAGCGGCTAACCGCTAAGGCAATGAAGGGGTTAACCAGCCATACCAGGTTTATTGTGGGTAGAGGGGGTGGGTGAAGGGGGTATTTGGCCCTTGGTGGCCCTTGGTGGTTGTTTAGGGCTTGCGGGGGGGTTGAGGGTGCACTTAACCCCTTCATGAAGGGGTTAAGCCCTCCCGCTACCCACCTGCAAGCCCTAAACAAACCTCCTTTGGGGCTAATACCCACTTCGGCCACCCCTGCTACCCACAATAAAAAAAATACACACACAACAGCCCCACACTAAATAAATAAATAAATTTATAACTAAATAAATAAATAAATATATAATTAAATATATATATATATATATATATATATATATATATATATATATATTACACCAACAACCCCTATACCCCCCTAACATACACATATATGCACATCAATGATACTATAGGCCGGCGGGGGCCCTCGGGTGTTACCCGCGGGCCTGCAGTACCAATTCTATGCCCCCCCAAATGAATGTCAAAACACATACATACTTATAAAGAAATAACTCCCCCCCCCCCCCCCTAACACATACAGTATAGTAATGGGCACAACTAATATTATCCACAAATGGATAATAGTGCATTTGCCCATTTAAAATACATAAAGAACAATAAATACAATAAATACATATTGCACTCACCCTTGTCCGGCTGCCACGATGAAGGCCATCCTTATCTTCATCACCGTCCATGCCCCCTCCGATGCTGCAAAACATAAACAAGAATAAAAACAGCCAATGTAATGTCCCCTAACCCCTTAATCACCAGAGTGGCTATTAACCGCTACAGTCATTAAGGGGTTAACCCACCCTCACCCACCTCGGGAGGCCTACATACCCTCCCCCACTACCCCCCCACCCCGTGAGGCCTAACCACCCTCACTCACCCAATACCCAGTCGGGAGGCCTACCCAATACCCTTGGGGCCAATACCCCCTTCCCCCACCCCCAGTACCCACAATAAAAACAATACACAGCCCCACAAAAAACATCATTATATTTATTAAATACATAACCCACCCCCTGTGCCCCCCCATAAATACATGATTTATTATTTTACATACAGGGTTAATACCCCAGGCCCACGGGAGTCCCCGGTGGGCCTGATGGGTCCCCTCACAGACCTACAGTAGCCCAGCACCAGGTTTCAAACAGGGTCTGGAGGCCTGCGGGTGGTCCCTCCAGGTGCAATGGTCCACCAGGTGGTCTCCGCGGGTCACCGTGGGCAAAAATGGAGTCGCCACGGGTAGGCCCGCGTCTTTTAGGGGGGCCCCAGGTCAGACCCACAGGTGTCTGAGGGGCCTCGGGTGGTTCCCACGGGGGTCTGGGGGCCCACGGGTGATTTCTATGGGTCCGCGGTGCCCCCACAGATGTAGGCCACCGGTTCTTCCCCGCAGGTGTCCCCCGTGGACCCGGCAGCCGTTTACCCGTGAAAAGCCCGAGGAGACCGCAGGTGGTCTCCATAGGTCCCCGCAGACCTGAGGAAATAACCCTGTATGTAAAAAAAATAAACATGTCCTATACATTAAATACATCAATCCCACCCCCCCCCCCCAACAACACATACAGTACAATAATGTGCAAAATAACTATTATCCAGATAGGGATAATAGATTATCTGCCCATTATTAAACACATTAAGTAGCATAATAAAATAAATAAAGTTCTACTCACCTCATCAATAAGAAGCCCCCTCGCCAGCAAAATCCGTGTCCTCCGTTGCCAACAAAATACATAGCCAATACATTGCAATTACATTCTGATATCAATTAACCCCTTAATCACCGTATCAGATAATAACCGCAAAGGTAATTAAGGGGTTAAGCCACCCTGGCCCGATACCCACCCTTCACCCATTCATTTGTACAGTGGCTTCATCATGCAACTATACATATTATGACAACAGAGAGTTGTCATAAATGGAACTTTTTCAGGTTGGGCTAAAGTCGTGAGTGGAGTACCTCAGGGATCGGTACTGGGACCCCTGCTTTTTAACTTGTTTATTAATGACCTTGAGGGTGGGATCGAAAGCAAAGTCTCCATCTTTGCTGATGATACTAAATTGTGTAAGGTAATAGAATCAGAGCAGGATGTAATTTCTCTTCAGAAGTACTTGGAGAGACTGGAAACGTGGGCAGGTAAATGGCAGATGAGGTTTAATACAGATAAATGTAAGGTTATGCATTTGGGATGCAAGAATAAAAAGGCGACTTACAAATTAAATGGAGATACATTGGGGGAATCCTTGATGGAGAAGGATTTAGGAGTGCTTGTAGACAGCAGGCTTAGCAATAGTGCCCAATGTCATGCAGTAGCTGCAAAGGCAAACAAGATCTTATCTTGCATCAACCGGGCAATGGATGGAAGGGAAGTAAACATAATTATGCCCCTTTACAAAGCATTAGTAAGACCACACCTTGAATATGGAGTACAATTTTGGGCACCAATCCTAAGAAAGGACATTATGGAACTAGAGAGAGTGCAGAGAAGAGCCACCAAATGAATAAAGGGGATGGACATTCTAACTTATGAGGAGAGGCTAGCTAAATTAGATTTATTTACATTAGAAAAGAGGCGTCTAAGAGGGGATATGATAACTATGTACAAATATATTCGGGGACAATACAAGGAGCTTTCAAAAGAACTATTCATCCCACGGGCAGTACAAAGGACTCGGGGCCATCTCTTAAGGTTTGAGGAAAGGAAATTTCACCAGCAACAAAGGAAAGGGTTCTTTACAGTAAGGGCAGTTAAAATGTGGATTTCATTACCCATGGAGACTGTGATGGCAGATACAATAGACTTGTTCAAAAAAAGGTTGGACATCTTTTTAGATGGGAAAGGTATACAGGGATATACCAAATAAGTATACATGGGAAGGATGTTGATCCAGGGATTAATCCGATTGCCAATTCTTGGAGTCAGGAAGGAATTAATTTTTCCCCTTAATGGGGTTTTTTGTTTGCCTTCCTCTGGATCAATAAGTAAGTATAGATTTAGGATAAAGTATCTGTTGTCTAAATTTAGCATGGGTTGAACTTGATGGACCTATGTCTTTTTTCAACCTCATCTACTATGTAACTATGTAACTATGTAATATACACACACACACACTCACACACACACAATATTGCCTCTCCGATTCAGTAAGCGCCGATAAGTTCCAAACATCTGCATTTTTTATATCCGAAAAAACTTTTCGGCAGCCGGCTGGCGATAAGCCACTTATTGGCACATTCTGAAACACGCTCAATTCTAGTAGGCCCGATCAGCTTTTCGCTGCTGATCGGCACACTAGAATTAAGATTTGTACAGCAATCCAGCCCGCCAACTAAAGTTGGCAAGTTGCTGTGGGAGATGGGGGAGTGTACCTGAGACAGGTACAAAAGGTCCCTTATATTGGCGCACAGCAGACCCTTATAATATACTATGGTCAGGGGTGAATGAAATGTACAAAGCACAAGATAAAATAAAAAAAGTTTATTAAATATTTTACAATGTTGTGTGGTGTAATTCACTTAGATAAAAATAGACTGGATAAGTCTATACTACTACTGGGTATCCCTAGTCGGTGCCAGTGTGGGATAGTGATCTCATGCCAAATGGCTCAAAATAGGAAGTGTTTGAGGCAGTGTGTGAAAGATCAATGCATACAAATGTTTACTGATACTCAGCCAAATCTTAATAGTGTGTGTAGCAAGTCTAGGTTGTATGGTAGCTGCCTGCACTGATGTAATGTGCTGATATGAAAAGGCTAAAGTCCAAAACTAAACAGAAGAATTGGCATTGAAAAACGGGACAGGTTTTTTCCTATTGATTTGGCATTGAAAAACGGGACAGGTTTTTTCCTATTGTAATTGTAGAGTCACCCTGTATATCAGATGGAAGGTCCAGCTGGTGTATGTATCATGATTCTATTAGCTCAAATCACCATATAGAGATGTGGTCTTATACAGGTATACGTGCACCCTGTCTCAGCTACAGTTCTAACCCTTTGTAACTGAGGGAATCATTGCCAGCTCGCATATGTTATATATAGTTTGTGGGTGAGCACAGGGAGCACTGTCAAAGTTGTAGCAGTGCTGGACACCTCTTTAAGTGGGTGTATCAAGGAGTGCACGATCTAGATATCAAGTGAAGATGCCATGAGAAGCACTAAACATTTCAGCAGTACTGTTAGGTAATACAAAAGTAGTGGTGTGTCGGCAAATGCCCGACATGCAGCATGTTTCGTCGCTACTCCATCTAGGGGTTTGAGCGAGGTCTCTTTCCATAGTACTAAGTTGCTGTGGGAGAAGCATCGGCAAGGTCAACACTTAGAAAAAATCAGGCCTTTTTCCTGCCTGGGATTGATGCCGGCGGTCTCCGGAGCTGATACCCATTAATACCAGCACTGGAGCCCCCCGGCATGCATCCGAGGCAGGAAAAATGCATTTAAAGCCCACTTCATTACCTTAGCGGCTAACCGTTAAGGCAATGAAGGGGTTAACCACCCATGCCAGGTTTATTGTGAGTAGTGGGGGTGGGTGACAGGGGTATTTGGCCCTTTGTGGCTGTTTAGGGCTTGCGGGGGGGTTAATACCGCTACAGTCATGAAGGGGTTAAGCCTCCCTCTACCCACCCGCAAGCCCTAAACAACCACTGTTGGGGCTAATACCCACTTTGCCCACCCCCGCTACCCACAATAAAAAAAAACACACACAACAGCCCCACAATAAATGCATGTATATATATATATATATATATATATATATATATATATATATATATATATATATATATATATATAAAAACAACATTACCATTCTCTCGTCCGGTAAAGAAAGACTGCACTCGGTTCAGTAGTCATGAAAAACTGTATTGAGCATCTGAATAAAAAAGATAAGTCACTCACATTACCTACAATCCAAATCTCTGCAAAAATCACCTGCCAGGTGTGTGTAATGAGCCGTCGCCATCTTGGACAATACTTGCCGGTACCGGGTGTAGGAGTAGAATAGTGGATCCCTTGCCGAGGTCAGGGAGCGGAGAGATGAGGAGAGCCGAGGTCCAAGCCGTGATCACGGGTTGCCAGAGTATACATAGTCCGAGGAGAGCCAAGATGGCGACGGCTCATTACACACACCTGGCAGGTGATTTTTGCAGAGATTTGGATTGTAGGTAATGTGAGTCAGGTGTGTTTGTCACATGTGGTGAGGGTATATATATGCTTGTCTATCAGTCTTTCATTGCACCCCCTTGAGAAAGGTCCTATTCCAGGACCGAAACGTCGGATTGGGTGACTTATCTTTTCTATTCAGATGCCCAATACAGTTTTTCATGATTACTGAACCGAGTGCAGTCTTTCTTTACCGGACGAGAGAATGGTAATGTTGTTTTTCTATTATTTGAGACTAGCACCTGTCTATATGAACCAGTACATTGAGTGCAAGCTGTGATGTTTGTTTTTATATATATATATATATATATATATATATATATATATATATATATATATATATATATATATATATATATATATATATATATATATATATATATATATATATATATATATATATATATATATATATATATATATATATATATTACACCAACAACCCGTATACCCCCCTAACAGACCGTACATATATGCACAGCAATGATAATATAGGCCGGCGGTGGCCCTCGGGTGTTACCCGCAGGTGTCCCCACATACCTGCAGTACCAATTCTGTGCTTCCCCAAATAAATTTAAAAACACATACATACTTATTAAGAAATACACCCCCCCCCCCTTAACACATAGTATAGTAATGGGCACAATTACTATTATCCACAAATGGATAATAGTGCATTTGCCCATTTAAATTACATAAAGAACAATAAATACATATAGCACTCACCCTTGTCCGGCTGCCACGATGAAGGCCATCCTCATCTTCATCACCGTCCATGCCCCCTCCGATGCTGCAAAACATAAACAAGAATAAAAACAGCCAATGTAATCTCCCCTAACCCATTAATCACCATAGCGGTTAGTAACCGCTACGGTCATTAAGGGGTTAACCCACCTTCACCCACCACTCGGGAGGCCTAAATACCCTCCCCCACTACCCCCCCACCCCATGAGGCCTAACCACCCTTATCCAATACCCAGCTGGGAGGCCTACCCACATACCCTTGGGGCCAATACCCCCTTCCCCCACCCCCAGTACCCACAATAAAAACAATACACAGCCCCAGAATAAACATCATTATATTTATTAAATTCATAACCCACCCCCTGTGCCCCCCAATAAATACATGATTTATTATTTTACATACAGGGTTAATACCCCAGGCCCACGGGAGTCCCCGGTGGGCCTGACGGGTGTCCGTAGACCTCACAGTAGCCCAGCACCATGTTTCAAACAGGGTCTGAAGGCCTACGGGTGGTCCCCACCAGGTGCCGTGGTCCACCAGGTGGTCTCCGCGGGTCACCGTGGGCCACAATGGGGTCTCCACGGGTAGGCCCGCGTCTTTCTGGGGGGCCCCAGGTCAGACCCACAGGTGTCTGAGGGGCCTCGGATGGTTCCACGGGGGTCTGGTGGCCCTCGGGTGGTCCCTACGGGTCCGCGGTGCTCCCACAGATGTGGGGCCACCGGTTCTTCCCCGCAGGTGTCCCCCGTGGACCCGGCAGCCGTTTACCCGTGAGAAGTCCGAGGAAACCTCATGTGGTCTCCATAGGTCCCCCACAGACCTGAGGAAACAACCCTGTATGTAAAAAAATTAACCTGTCCTATACATTAAAAACATCAATACCCCCCCCCCCCAAACAAATACAGTACAATAATGTGCAAAATAACTATTATCCAGATATGGATAATAGATTATTTGCCCATTATTAAACACATTAACTAGCATAATAAAATAAATCAAGTTCTACTAACCTGATCAATATGAAGCCCCCTCCACAGCAAATTCAGTGTCCTCCGTTGCCAACAAAATACATAGACAATACATTGCAATTACATTCTGATATCAATTAACCCCTTAATCACCTTATCGGATAAAAACCGCAAAGGTAATTAAGGGGTTAAGCCACCCAGGGCCGAAACCCACCCTTCACCCATTCATTTGTACAGTGGCATCATGCAACTATATTATATATATATATATATATATATATAAGCTCCTTACCAGGCAGATCCAGAGTCCCAGTCCCACAAAGCAAGGAAGAGACAGCACACTCAGTTGTATAAAAAAGAAGTGTATTAGAAGAAAACAGGCACATTCACCGACATTTCGGTCCTAGAAACAGGACCTTTCTGGGACTCTGGATCTGCCTGGTAAGGAGCTTATTTATACTTACTGTTTGTATGGGATAAGCACCTACTTTTCTGCAATATGTGTGTGCCATCTGCCTTTTCTTTCTTTCTTTATACTATATATATATATATACTATATATATACACACATACATATACATACATATACACATGATTAACCAATATGCAAAGAAATGTTTAAGGGTTAACAAAAACATGCACAAATAAAAATACCACTTCTCCATATCAGGCACAGTAAAACAAAATCCTATTTCCTAATACAATCATTCTCTTCTTCCAATCAATATCATCAAATGTCAATCAAAACATTGAATTCACATTGTATACATGATGCATAAAATCTGTGCACCATGTACACTCTGCCAATCAATGTTAACAATAAAATATTCAAAACAAAATACAATGAAATCCAAACAAGTATACTATTTAAACCAAGCAAGGCAACCAAAATAAATTACCATTAATTAATCAAATCCCAAAACAATTAAAATACCATCCAAATCAATTACACAATTAACTCTTTTAATCGTTAATCAAACCGTTTCTCCAAAAAAGTTAACATCTGACAAAATAGTAGTACCAAAAAAAAACCACTATAAAAAAGCAAGCCTCACCCTGACCTAAAGTACAGCATACAACACCAAAAATTACATCTATCTAATTAAACATTACATTACACACATTTAAGAATAGCAGCATATCAAAATACATTTAAATAGTGCAAAACAAGCATTTCCAACCAAATCATTTTTTACCCTGTATGTATATATCGATAGAGACATACAGTTAAGTCCGGAAATAATTGGACACTGACGCAATTTTCATAATTTTGCCTCTGTACGCCACCACAATGGATTTGAAATGAAACAACCGAGATGCAATAGAAGTGCAGATTTTCAGCTTTAATTCACGGGGTTGAACAAAAATATTGTATGAAACGTTTAGGAATTGCCACCATTTTCATACACAGTCCCCTTATTTCAGGGGCTCAAATGTAATTGGACAAATTAACACAATAATAAATAAAATTTTCATTTTTAATACTTTGTCGAGTATCCTTTGCAGGCAATGACTGCTTGATGTCTGGAACGCATGTACATCACCAAACGCTGGGTTTCCTCCTTTATGATGCTTTGCCAGGCCTTTACTTCAGCTAAAAGACAAAAAAACAAGCGCAAAACGCAAATGGTGAAGTATATCAAAACATATTTAGTGTAAAAAAAGGGTAAGTATTCTGCGTACATCAAAAAATAGAACATAAGCATTTCGTGTATCAATACACGAGTTACCACACAGCTGGCATCAGGGTAGGCGATGGAAGGAGATTCCTCAGGTAGGTAGACCTCAGCACTCTCCAGATGTCGTCTGACTCCGTGGCTGCAGTTAGTCACCAGCGTCCAGGTTGTCTCCAAGTCACGTGTTGCAGGAACTCCGTTGCCGCCTCCGTGGTAGTGATGAAAAGTCCTTGCTCCAAAAGAACACACTATGTGGGCATTGGGACAAAGTTTCTAAGTCCACTCAACAGAGTATCAATGCTGACAGGATACAGTTGCGTGTTAGGCGTCTGTGCATGAAAGTCCGTTGGCTGACAGTGACGTTACGCTATGCGCATACGTGTGACATCACACAAGGGGCGTACCTCCAACTGGAGACACCCGAGCGGTATAACATAGGTACACGGCAGCAAAAAATGTAGCTTAATAACTATCCAACAAAATTGTTAAAGGATAAGAGTAATGGACATAAAAGGTACCAATAAAAGCAATAATCCTACGCGTTTCGTAGCTAAGTGCTACTTCTTCAGGGATAAATTCATTACCATTACCCATGAGCACTATATACAGACACATCCTCCCGTATTGGTCAGCTAATTAAGACCGGGACCCAATCAGGTGCACTGAAATAGTGACTAGGGTATTGTATTGAATTACATGGAAATACAATTTAATCAATAACATATCTTTATTAAAATACAAATAAAATCTGTGAAAAGAAAAGAGAAAAGACATAATATTAACTATACAAAATAAACAACTTGCTAAATGACAATAATAGATCGCTATGCTTGTTCAATGGAGCTAAATTGCCAAAAGGGTCAGGAATTATACCATTATTTCACATACAGTTTAATAAAAAGCCCAGACATCCAGGTCTTCGTTTAACCCTTTGGGGGCCATGCAATCTAATTTATGCGCTTGTTTTTTGTCTTTTGTCTCTAGTTCTTGGGAGTGCCGAGCCACTCCGTAACTCTAGCAGCATACGCAACACACCAACGGTTATGTATGGTTATATATCATTTTTGGTCACTTCCACAGTAGGGTTGTGCCTGAAACCATTGTATAAAGATATTACAAGAAGGAGGGTTTACACCAATTAGTGGTATTACTTTTAGACATTGATCTTCTAACACAATTGGGTTGTTTTTTGGGTTGCGCACCTATTTCCTTTTTTCACTTTACTTCAGCTGTCTTCAGTTGTTGTTTGTTCGTGGGTCTTTCTGCCTTAAGTTTTGTCATCAGCAAGTGAAATGCATGCTCGATCAGGTTGAGATCAGATGATTGACTCAGCCATTGCAGAATATTTCACTTCTTTGCCTTAAAAAAAACTCCTGGGTTGCTTTCGCAGTATGTTTTGGGTCATTATCTATCTGTAAAGTGAAGCGCCGTCCAATCAACTTTGCTGAATTTTTCTGAATCTGAGCAGACAATATATCCCTATACACTTCAGAATTCATCCGGCTGCTTTTGTCTTCTGTCACATCATCAATAAACACTGGTGACCCAGTGCCATTCTAAGCCATGCATGCCCATTCCATCACACTGCCTCCACCGTGTTTTACAGATGATGTGGTATGCTTTGGATCATGAGCCGTTCCAAGCCTTCTCCATACTTTTTTCTTCCCATCATTCTGGTACAGGTTGATCTTAGTTTCATCTGTCAAAAGAATGCTGTTCCAGAACTGGGCTGGCTTTTTTAGATATTGTTTGGCAAAGTCTAATCTGGCCTTTCTATTCTTGAGGCTTATGAATGGTTTGTACCTTGTGGTGAACCCTCTGTATTTGCTCTCATGAAGTCTTCTCTTTATGGTAGACACGGATAATCATATCCCTACCTCCTGGAGAGTGTTCTTCACTTGGCTGGATGTTGTGAAGGGGTTTTTCTTTACCCTGGAAAGGATCCTACGATCATCCACCACTGTTGTCTTCTGTGGACGTCCAGGCCTTTTTGTGTTGCAGAGCTCAACAGTGAGTTCTTTTTTTCTCAGAACGTACCAAACTGTGTATTTGGCCACTCCTAATGTTCCTGCTATCTCTCTGGTGGATTTTCTTTTTTTTTTTGCAGCCTAAGGATGCCATGTTTCACTTGCATTGCGAGCTCCTTTGACCGCATGTTGTGGGTTCACAGCAACAGCTTCCAAATGTGAATGCCACACCTGGAATCAACTCCAGACCTTTTACCTGCTTAATGAAATAACGAAGGAATAGCCCAAACCTGTCCATGAAACAGCTTTTGAGTCAATTGTCCAATTACTTTTGGTCCCTTGAAAAAGAGGGGGCTACATATTAAAGAGATGTAATTCCTAAACCCTTCCTCCAATTTGGATGTGAATACCCTCAAATTAAAGCTGATAGAGTGCACTTTAAGCCCATATTCATTATTTAACTGTAACTTGAATTTATTTTGGTACACAGCCAAAATAACAAAACTTGTATCAGTGTCCAATTATTTCCGGACCTAACTGTACATACATACATACAGTGGCAAGAAATGATAATAGAAAAAAATAGTATCACATATAATAAATTACAAAAAACAGTTAAAGTTAAAAAAAAAAAATTTCTTTTGTTAACTTACCATTAGCTGCCCCACTCACCGACTCCCGTTGAACACCAAGCTCTCGAACTAATCCACGCACAGCAACAGGAACCCATAAAATAAAAAACCATAAAAAATAAAGCAAGACTTTTTTTTCAAATCCAAAGTGTCAACGGGATCTTGATCTGTGTTCTTCCGTCTCCTTTCTTGTTCTTCTGGGGTCTTCTGGGATCTTCTGGGGGTCTTCTTACCGTCTGCTGCCACGCCCCGGTCCTCTTCTTCCTTTCGGAGGTCCCTCCTCCTCTGCGTCTGCCTTCAAAATGAGACGACATAGGCTTTTATAGGCCTATGACGTCACATTATCGTCATATGGTTCCCACGGCCCTGATTGGGTCGAGAAAACCATGTGATTTTGGGGGGGGGGGAATTAATTTGGATGACGTCATTTAAAGGCAATGACGCCAGCCAATCAGAGTGGCTGTGCTTAATTTGCCTTAAAGATGACGTCATGAAAAGAAAGATGGCCGCACTCACATGGTACGGTAGCAAATCAGAGCATGGGAAATACATCCCAACTCTGATTGGCTCTAGTACCATGTAACAGGCTTTAGTTGACGTCACATCTGTTCTCCCCAAAGCCTCTGTCACATGGTCTACTAGACCCAATCTTAAATGTGTGTAATGTCATTTTTAATTAGATAGATGTAATTTTTGGTGTTGTATGCACCAGGTCAGGGTGAGGCTTGCTTTTTTATAGTGGTTTTTTTTGGTACTACTATTTTGTCAGATGTTAACTTTTTTGGAGAATGGGTTTGTTTAACGATTAAAAGAGTTAATTGTGTAATTGATTTGGATGGTATTTTAATTTTTTGGGGATTTGATTAATTAATGGTAATTTATTTTGGTTGCCTTGCTTCATTTAAATAGTATACTTGTTTGGATTTCATTGTATTTTGTTTTGAATAGTTTATTGTTAACATTGATTGGCAGAGTGTACATGGTGCACAGATTTTATGCATCATGTATACAATATGAATTCAATGTTTTGATTGGAATTTGAGGATATTAATTGGAAGAAGAGAATGGTTGTATTAGGAAATAGGATTTTGTTATACTGTGCCTGATATGGAGAAGTGGTATTTTTATTTGTGCATGTTTTTGTTAACCCTTAAACAAGTCTTGTATATTGGTTAATCGTGTGTATATATGTGTATGTGTGTATATGTGTATATATATATATATATATATACATATATATATATACATATATATATATATACATATATATATATATATATATACATATATATATATACATATATATATATATACATATACAGTGTTCGACAAACCTATACATTTGCACGCCCCGGGCGAGTGGATTTAACCTTGTGGCGAGCTCCTATTGCACACGTGTAGTACTAGGTGGCGAGTAGATTTTTTTGTTCGGCGAGTGATTTGTCGACCACTGTATATATATTTTTTATATATGTAATGTACATACAATTATACATATATATATACAGTGGTCGACAAATCACTCGCCGAACAAAAAAATCTACTCGCCACCTAGTACTACACGTGTGCAATAGGAGCTCGCCACAAGGTTAAATCCACTCGCCCGGGGCGTGCAAATGTATAGGTTTGTCGAACACTGTATATATATATACATACACTTATTAAGGTTATGGTGGGTAAAAAAAAGTGAAGCAAGCCCAAGCCCTTGCTTAAAAGCTGTGTCTAAAGCAGCATGCATTAGCTAAGGGTTGCTCGTGTAATGTGAGCTTGAGATAAAAGGTGGCACTGTGTGCTCATTTGCATGTCATTTCCCAGAATCCCTTGCTGCAGTGGAAGTGCTGTGTGCTGGGTGACTGGGTGATAATGGTGAAAGACAGGGTTGCAGACCTGTCTAAGACATGCAAATGAATATACAGGAATATTTACAGTTGCTATATATATATATATATATATATATATATATATATATATATATATATATATATATATATATATATATATATCACAACAAAAAGAAAAAATGGCGCCAACCTAAACCACTAAATGAATATAAATGATGAAAAAAAACCCTATACTATACAAGGTGGAGAAACATAGTACAAACAATACACAAACATATAAAAATAACAGATGAAAAGTCCAGAAAAAATATATAAAAAAATATACAAATCCTAAAAAATGCTCCAATTGCTATCCAAAAGAGTCTCTGCAGTCCGATAGAAGGGAACACCACTTCCTTGAAGATATCTATAAAAACACAGAAAAAACAGGCGCACTCATAGCGTAAAAGGTATAACAATATATTTATGGAGTCAAGGATTTTAAAATGCACACTCACAAACGTAGCTTAATAAAAAGCATTTTTGAGTAAAACTCAGCCAGCCAGACGCAGGAACTCGGTAGCAGATGACTTTGGTATAGTGTCTGGTGTAGGTACACTGCAGCAGCCTCTATGGATACCTCCAGAGCCCGGGGAACACGAGGGACGCCGCCTTCCTCTCAATCCTGCGTCACACAGTGAGTACTCAGCTCCAGATACCGCGAGAACTCAGTGACGTCAGTGGATTCAACCGGAAAAAGTTCCCATGTATGCAACGAGTGGACAGCTGAGAGTAATACTTCCAAAAAACGCAATAAATTGCTGTAGCAAGCCAGTGAGTGGAAATATAATAAAACTGGGCAGTAAACCTCCACACAACACTCTCTACGCATTTCGTCTCAAAGAGACTTCATCAGGAAATAAAAGCATAGATAGGGGACATAGTTTTAAAGTAAGATGAACCAATCAGGGCAAAGAAGACTACTAATTGCTAATCAGGAACACACGGTCAATGTAAGGATAATATTAACCCCTATGTGTTCCAGAACACATATAGGCAAAGTGGACCAACAATACTAAAGAAAGTGACCAAATAAACAGATACATGTGATAACATACAATTAAACAAATTAAATTAAAATACATTTAAATACTACAACAAAATATAATATAACATCATACAACATAATATTGCATCATTGGCAAAATCATATAATAATATAATAAACAGATGTTAGTAGAGAGATAACATTGATCCTAGTGATTTAAATAAATGGGTCTCTACTAGATAATACATATACAGAGATAATGATACAGAGATTCAGAGAGGCCAAAGCACAAAAGACAATAGAGTGATGCGGGAGGGGGGGGAGGGGGAGGGGGAAGTGCAAGGGAAAGGTAGGGGAAGGCGGGAGGGGGGGGAGGGGAGGGAGACGAATTGGAGGGGGCTGAATAGGGGAGGAAAAGAAGTGAGGGAATGGACAAAATGGAGGAATGGACGGAGAAGGATTTTGGATCAATGGTGGTCACGCAAGCAGAGCTGATATAGCTATATACACAGTAAGATCTTATAATAGATATACCACATCTCAACCATTGTCAAAAAGGGAACAATCAACTATACCAGTGCGATAGTATGAATGTCACCACGGAGGGAACGAATTACATCGCTCAACCCAGACCTCCGTGAAAACACTACACCCCATCACAGGCATGAAAGGTGTCATTAAACTACTGTACTAATATCTATTGTGTCATTGAGACCCCCTGGACACAACGTACCAAGTACATATATCCAGTAGGTCTCCCTGACACACAGTTTCTATGTACTTGGTACGTTGTGTCCAGGGGGTCTCAATGACACAATAGATATTAGTACAGTAGTTTAATGACACCTTTCATGCCTGTGATGGGGTGTAGTGTTTCCTGATGAAGTCTCTTTGAGACGAAACGCGTAGAGAGTGTTGTGTGGAGGTTTACTGCCCAGTTTTATTATATTTCCACTCACTGGCTTGCTACAGCAATTTATTGCGTTTTTTTGAAGTATTACTCTCAGCTGTCCACTCGTTGCATACATGGGAACTTTCTCCGGTTGAATCCACTGACGTCACTGAGTTCTCGCGGTATCTGGAGCCGAGTACTCACTGTGTGACGCAGGATTGAGAGGAAGGCGGCGTCCCTCGTGTTCCCCGGGCTCCGGAGGTATCCATAGAGGCTGCTGCAGTGTACCTACACCGGACACTATACCAAAGTCATCTGCTACCGGGTTCCTGCGTCTGTCTGGCTGAGTTTTACTCAAAAATGTTTTTATTAAGCTACGTTTGTGAGTGTGCATTTTTAAATCCTTGACTCCATAAATATATTGTTATACCTTTTACGCTATGAGTGCGCCTGTTTTTTCTGTGTGTGTGTATATATATATATATATATATATATATATATATATATATATATATATATATATATATAATATAGTTGCATGATGAAGCCACTGTACAAATGAATGGGTGAAGGGTGGGTTTCGGCCCAGAGTGGCTTAACCCCTTAATTACCTTTGCGGTTATTATCCGATTAGGTGATTAAGGGGTTAATTGATATCAGACTGTAATTGCAATGTATTGGCTATGTATTTTGTTGGCAACGGAGGACATGGAATTTTCTGTGGAGGGGGCTTCATATTGATCAGGTTAGTAGAACTTGATTTATTTTATTATGCTAGTTAATGTGTTTAATAATGGGCAAATAATCTATTATACATATCTGGATAATAGTTATTTTGCACATTATTGTACTGTATTTGTTTGGGGGGAGGGGTATTGATGTATTTAATGTATAGGACAGGTTTATTTTTTTTACATACAGGTTTGTTTCCTCAGGTCTGCGGGGGACCTATGGAGACCACCTGAGGTCTCCTCGGACTTCTCACGGGTAAACGGTTGCCGGGTCCACGGGGGACACCTGCGGGGAAGAACCGGTGGCCCCACATCTGTGGGGGCACCGCAGACCTGTAGGGACCACCCGAGGGTCCCCAGGCCCCCGTGGGAACCACCCAAAGCCCCTCAGACACCTGTGGGTCTGACCCGGGGCCCCCCAGAAAGACGCGGGCCTACCCGTGGAGACCCCATTGTGGCCCACGGTGACCCGCGGAGACCCCCTGGTGGACCACGGCATCTGGTGGGGACCACCCGTAGGCCTCCAGACCCTGTTTGAAACATGGTGCTGGGCTACTGTGAGGTCTACGGACACTCGTCAGGCCCACCGGGGACTCCCGTGGGCCTGGGGTATTAACCCTGTATGGAAAATAATAAATCATGTATTTATGGGGGGGCACATGGGGTGGGTTATGTATTTAATAAATATAATGATGTTTATTGTGAGACTGTGTATTGTTTTTATTGTGGGTACTGAGGGTGGGGGAAGGGAGTATCGGCCCCAAGGGTATGTGGGTAGGCCTCCCGGCTAGGTATTGGGTGAAGGTGATCAGGCCTCACGGGGTGGGGGGGGTAGTGGGGGAGGGTATGTAGGCCTCCCGAGTGGTGGGTGAGGGTGGGTTAACCCCTTAATGACTGTAGCGGTTACTAACCGCTATGGTGATTAAGGGGTTAGGGGACATTACATTGGCTGTTTTTATTCTTGTTTATGTTTTGCAGCATCGGAGGGGGCATGGACGGTGATGAAGATGAGGATGGCCTTCATCGTGGCAGCCAAACATGGGTGAGTGCTATATGTATTTATTGTATTTATTGTTCTTTATGTATTTTAAATGGGCAAATTCACTATTATCCATATGTGGATAATAGTAATTTTGAACATTACTATACTGTATGTGTTAAGGGGGGTGTATTTATTGAAAAGTATTTATGTGTTGTTAATATTTTAGGGGGCACAGAATTGGTACTGCAGGCCTGCGGGGAACACCCGAGGGCCACCGCCGGCCTATAGTATCATTGCTGTGCATCCCAAAAATATAATATATGTAATGGGGGTATAGGGGTTGTTGGGGGCACAGGGAGTGTATGTTGTTTATTGCAATGTTTATTGCAGGCAATTGTCACCAATAAACATGCTATTATGCCTTAAACCCTTCATTGCCTTAGTGTCTATCCGCTATGGTAATGAAGCAGCATTAATGTATTTTAATAATATTGTGCGGGAGCAGGGGGTCCCCTGAGCTGAATCGCATTGATTTGTGGCTCAGGGACCCCCTGCTTCCCGAGTTACAGGCCCCGGTATGGGGCATCGGTGCCAGTGTCAACGCCATCTTTATAGCGGGCACGTCGCGTATGGGATGCTATAAAGATGGCGGCGACACTGGCACCCGATGACCCATACCGGGGCCTGTAACTTGGGAAGCAGGGGGTCCCTGATCCACAAATCAATGCAGTTCAGCTCAGGGGACCCCCTGCTCCCGTACACTATTATTAAAAATACATTAATGCTGCTTCATTACCATAGCAGATAGCCGCAAAGGTAAGGAATGATTGTTTATTGATATGGGTGTTTTATTCATAGTGTAGATGTGAAGAGGGTCTCCGGCGCTGAACCGCTTTGGTTTTAGGTCCGGGGACCCCCTGCTTCCCGAGATACAGGCCCCTTTATGGGGTGCCGGTATCCCTCTGCTTTGTTTACATTCCGCAGTCACGTGACCGGGACATTTAAATGCAGAGGGATACCGGCACCTCATAAAGGGGCCTGTATATCGGGAAGCAGGGGGTCCCCGTACCTGAAACCAATGTGGTTCAGCTCCGGAGACCCCCTGCACATTTACACTATGAATAAAAATTGATTTTAAATATTTTTTATTTTGCCGTAGTTTGCGCAGAGAGAGCGGTGGATCTCTCTCTGCTGCAGACACATCTCGGCAGGGGACGGCGTATCGCCAGGTTATGAGCAGACAGACTGTCTCGCCACCGGCTACTCGGCGTGTTGCTTTCGCAGTGATTCGCCAGGGATTCGGCCCTTCCTGAATACTGAATACCGAGAGTGCTTTTTCGGTGCTTACTGCATCGAGCCCAAAGTCCTGAATAAGGATGGACATGAATCACAGTCATTTCCTATATATATATAAATATATATATATATATATATATATATATATATATATATATATATATGTATATATATACACACACACAGTGGTTGACAAATCACCAAAAAATCTACTCGCCACACAAAAAAATCTACTCGCCACCTAGTACCAACGTGTGCTGCTTGGGCCAATAGGAGCTCGCCACGATGTTAAATCCACTCGCCCGGGGCGAGCAAATGTATATGTAGCCTGGAGCTCCCGTGGCTCCTGGAGACCCCCTTCCCCTGGTGCAGCGCGGTCGCGGGTGCCGACAGACCCGACGGCTGCTTCCAAGGGTGGGGGCTGGAGCAGGGAGCAGCGCGGCTTTCCCCGCATGCGGCCGGTTGCCGGGGACGCGATCGGGCCGTTGCTAAGGCCGCGGTCACGTCTCTAAGGTCCCGGCGGCCGGTGAAGCAGGGTGCCGCCATTGCGATGCGGGTTGCGCATGCTCAGGGACCCGATAGCGCGGAAGGCCCCCAGAGAAGTCACGCGAGAGTAGGGAGAGCCCAGGGGAGGTTGAGGCAGCCCAGGACAGCTTGCACAGGCGCAGGAGAGGTAGGGAAAAGCCCGCGAAGCCCTAGCCTACCAGGGAAGGCTCTGAGCTGGGACTACATATCCCAAGAGCCTTTGCATGCCCCATGTGACACCAGGGAGCCAATAGGGCTTAAGCTGTCCCTGGAAAAGAGATACATTTGGCGGGCTTGGAGCACGTCAGGGAGCAGTCAGAGACCGGAGCAGCCCAGGGAAGGAGGTAGGGTACAGGAGTCCTGGACTCACTGTACTAGGCCAGCACCCCCAGGGTCTGAGGTAGCTGAGTATCCTCTGAGAGAGAGTGTTGCCAGGGACTGCTCTAGAGAGAGGGAACCTGTCACTCAGGTTAGTCCGTTGGAGCAGGGCAGCTGTGAGGGAAGGAAGGGCGCAGGGAGCGAGTACAGCTCCTGCAGCCCTATAGGTACCCACACCCCGGGTAGGCCCCAACCCCCACTAGGGTAGTGGGTAATTGCTGAGGGAGGCCCAAGATAGGGACGCTGCCCTTAGTTTAGAGTGCTGCCTTATCAGAGTCACAGCGGTCAGTGCTGTGAGGTCTGACAGGCAGGCACCTTGTTGCGCAGCACATTGGCTGCCAACATCCAGTGGGTCACAGCTTGTTGCTGCAGGCGCTAGAATTAGTGAGGCTTAGGGGACTTAGAGAGTTAGGGGAGTGGGACAGGTCATTAACCCCTGTAGGCCCCTAGGAGTTTCCCCAAAGCCACTACAGGTTGCTGTGCTATAGGGACGGCCTATAGTGTAGCACGTGCCACTTAGACTAGATAGGGACACAGCGGCTGCTGCTGTTCCTGTTGAAGCGGTTCGGACCCACGTTGGGGTCCGCAGAGACTATTCCGGAGTGGGACCGCCCTGACGGTCCACGTGCAAGGAGTTCGGTTGGAGGATCAGAAGGAGGCATCGCCCGACTGATCCTTTGTGAAGCGTTGCTGACCCGAGCACCGGAGTGCTCGGCAGGTATCACACATTCCTAAGTGCACCACCGGGCCCTTAGCTTAACTAGTGACTGCGCAGTCACCCATTGACTCTCTGCAAGAGTGCGGGACATTGGGTGGGGTTCTTTGGATACTGGGTGGGATCACCTGGTGTTGGGGAAGCGTCCTGCGAGACATCACGGTTAGTGTCTCCTCGTGAGAGGGACACAGGTTATTATCAATGTGAGGTGTCATATGCATGTTAGTAAAAGGTTATGGTTAATATACATGCTGTCTATCTGATTATTGTGTGTTGTCCTGCGAGGAATCACTCCCCCTCTGGTGGGAGCCATCGCAGGTGGAGGCGCTGCATCTATTGTAAGTGGTTGTCCCTAGTAGTATAATTGCCCCAGGTTCCCCGTGGTGGAAGCTCAGCCCTCCTGTGAGCCAACAGGTATAGCACCAAATACCGAGTAACAATATATGTTCCTGCACCCACACAGTATAATCTGCGATTGGGGGGGGGGGGGGAAACAAATTACAATTGGAGGCGCTGCTGAGATAGACCTGGGGTGCCCTGTTTTCAATTTTTCCAAATTGTTCCATTTATATTTTTGTGTCCACCATGGTTGTAAAGTCCGGACACGAGGTCCACGACTGGGCCATGAAGTTGGGAGTGCCACCGCTCCACACGCTTGCGGTGTGCCGTGTCCCTGTAGATATTCCGTCACCAGATATACGAGTGGCCCTGGGACAAAACCCTCATCTCCGGGGGGCTGCCCCCATAGCCATGGTAGATTTGCACTTGGAGGACGAGAAGTATTGCTCCGTGTTAGTGAGTTTCGGGCAAGATATAAATGAAGGCCAAGGTCCGTCCAGCTTGTGGTTGGACGACTCGGCCGGTTCAGGCTGTCCTGTGGTGTACCCTGAACTGCCAAAACAGGAGCGCGCACGTGCTGCTGACTGCACACCGGCACAGGAAAGTATTGCAACAATCTGTCCGGGTTTGGCGCGAGAACCTAAGCCCCGCCCCTGCAATGTGAGTGAGTCAGTGCAGAGCCAGACCCACTCCCTTGTAGAAAGTGCCCCTCCTTCAGATTCCACCAGGGGGAGCAAGCACTGTGATTTTCTACCAAACGTGGATGAAACAGACTGTAAGGGGGTACACCCCAATGTGTATGTGGCCTGGTATGTGCCGGAAGTGAAAGCCCTTACACGAATGTGCACTTGCCTGCAAGAAGCTTATGTCTATGGAGCCGACCTGTTTCAGCTACCGCTGGAGTGCAAGACCGGCACAGTGGACGGAGAGCTGAGCATACAGTATTCTAGCCCTACCTGTGACTGTTCTAGGAGGCATTGGCGTGGGAGCCTAAATGTGACGGTTGCGGTGCCCGGTTCTTGAAGCCTATTGTGCCCCAGTTTGCAGAACCCGCAGAGGACGAGGTTGAAGTCCCATCGGTGGCGATGCGCCTAACGGCAAACCACCCCAGCGATGATACAGAGGAATCACAGGGTAAGGTGTATATACCCCCACCTTCTTTTAGTGAATCCAGTGACCAATCACTTGTGGTGAGGCGCCTGCCAGCGGACCACTTTAGTGACATCAATGAACACACTATCTCGGCGGATGCAGAGCCTGCTGTGGGCCCGTGTGCCCTAGAGGAAGTGTATCCCGATGTTGCGGACCCTGCTGTGGGCCCGTGTGCCCTACAATGGCCTGTCCGGCGTATTCCTATGGTACCATCGGTCCTAGAATGGGAACCAGTACCTACCGACGACCAGGGTGAGTTGACTGCCCCAGGGGTGTTGGGGGTGAGCCTCCAGGTGACCGCGGAGCACGATGGCTCCTTAAGTCTGGTCACCCGGGCAAAGGGCTCCCCTCTGCATCGCGTCCTGGCGGAGGTGTCCTCCTTGGAAGATAATTGTCCAGATGAAGAGAAACCCATCACAAGCCAGCAGAGTGGTAAGGAACCCCCTTGTTCCCCACAGGCTCCGATGGAGGTGGCCATGGAGAGGGCCAGAGTTACGGTTCCTGAACTGAGTATGAGCCGGTGCGCTCCAACCCAAATGGTCCCAGGACTGGGATCCAACGCTCCCGAGTTCCAAGTCAGTGAGTGGACTGTCCCAGAAGTGTTGTGGACAGGTCCCGATACGGCCGAGGTGGGAACTGACAGCGTCCCCGAGGACCTGTTGGCCACCGGGAATCACTGCAGTGGTAAGTTATCAACCCTTTACCCCCTGCCGGGTGAACCAGAGACTTTGAGGAAGGAGACATTGTTCAGTTTTCGCTTCCCAGTGGAAGCCTCACAGGGCCGTAGGGACAAGGACTGTGTAGTGAAAATTTTCTCCTTGGAGCCCAAAGAGGAACGTTCCCTTCACCAGGTAGTGGACCGCGGGAAAGGTCCTGGCCTCCTGGTCTACCGCATCCAAACCGCGGATGACCGGGTAAAAGCCTGTTTAAGAGACATGGTGCTATTCTGTCCACCAGGGGGACGAAGTAGTACCGAACCAGTGACTGTCACTCCAGAGTGTGCTCTTCAAGAAATTTTTCTGGGGGAGGCTCACGGACGCAAAAGTGAGGTACCCCCACATGTTCAGTTAGCGGCACCCCACAAATGGTCTCAGCTAGACTCGGGTATAGTATGGGAATTGTCATGTACCATGCTGTGTAGAGTCCCAAATGATAAGTTGTACATATGCACTGTATTTTCATTGTATAACTATGTACCGAGCAATGGCGTTCCCCAAGCGGGGACGTTGGGTTTTTCACCAGGTGGGGGAGAGTGTAGCCTGGAGCTCCCGTGGCTCCTGGAGACCCCCCTCCCTTGGTGCAGCGCGGTCACGGGTGCCGACAGACCGACGGCTGCTTCCAAGGGTGGGGGCTGGAGCAGGGAGCAGCGCGGCTTTCCCCGCATGCGGCCGGTTGCCGGGGACGCGATCGGGCCGTTGCTAAGGCCGCGGTCGCGTCTCTAAGGTCCCGGCGGCCGGTGAAGCAGGGCGCCGCCATTGCGATGCGGGTTGCGCATGTGCAGGGACCCGATAGCGCGGAAGGCCCCCAGAGAAGTCACGCGAGAGTAGGGAGAGCCCAGGGAAGGTTGAGGCAGCCCAGGACAGCTTGCGCAGGCGCAGGAGAGGTAGGGAAAAGCCCGCAAAGCCCTAGCCTACCAGGGAAGGCTCTGAGCTGGGACTACATATCCCAAGAGCCTTTGCATGCCCCATGTGACACCAGGGAGCCAATAGGGCTTAAGCTGTCCCTGGAAAAGAGATACATTTGGCGGGCTTGGAGCACGTCAGGGAGCAGTCAGAGACCGGAGCAGCCCAGGGAAGGAGGTAGGGTACAGGAGTCCTGGACTCACTGTACTAGGCCAGCACCCCCAGGGTCTGAGGTAGCTGAGTATCCTCTGAGAGAGAGTGTTGCCAGGGACTGCTCTAGAAAGAGGGACCCTGTCACTCAGGTTAGTCCGTTGGAGCAGGGGAGCTGTGAGGGAAGGAAGGGCGCAGGGAGCGAGTACAGCTCCTGCGGCCCTATAGGTACCCACACCCCGGGTAGGCCCCAACCCCCACTAGGGTAGTGGGTAATTGCTGAGGGAGGCCCAAGATAGGGACGCTGCCCTTAGTTTAGAGTGCTGCCTTGTCAGAGTCACAGCGGTCAGTGCTGTGAGGTCTGACAGGCAGGCACCTTGTTGCGCAGCACGTTGGCTGCCAACATCCAGTGGGTCACAGCTTGTTGCTGCAGGCGCTGGGATTAGTGAGGCTTAGGGGACTTAGAGAGTTAGGGGAGTGGGACAGGTCATTAACCCATGTAGGCCCCTAGGAGTTTCCCCAAAGCCACTACAGGTTGCTGTGCAATAGGGACGGCCTATAGTGTAGCACGTGCCACTTAGACTAGATAGGGACACAGCGGCTGCTGCTGTTCCTGTTGAAGCGGTTCGGACCCACGTTGGGGTCCGCAGAGACTATTCCGGAGTGGGACCGCCCTGACGGTCCACGTGCAAGGAGTTCGGTTGGAGGATCAGAAGGAGGCATCGCCCGACTGATCCTTTGTGAAGCGTTGCTGACCCGAGCACCGGAGTGCTCAGCAGGTATCACACATTCCTAAGTGCACCACCGGGCCCTTAGCTTAACTAGTGACTGCGCAGTCACCCATTGACTCTCTGCAAGAGTGCGGGACATCGGGTGGAGTTCTTTGGACACTGGGTGGGATCACCTGGTGTTGGGGGAACGTCCTGCGAGACGTCACGGTTAGTGTCTCCTCGTGAGAGGGACACAGGTTATTATCAATGTGAGGTGTCATATGCATGTTAGTAAAAGGTTATGCTTAATATACATGCTGTCTATCTGATTATTGTGTTTGTCCTGCGAGGAACCACTCCCCCTCTGGTGGGAGCCATCGCAGGTGGAGGCGCTGCACCTATTGTAAGTAGTTGTCCCTAGTAGTATAATTGCCCCAGGTTCCCCGTGGTGGAAGCTCAGCCCTCCTGTGAGCCAACAGGTATAGCACCAAATACCGAGTAACAATATATGTTCCTGCACCCACACAGTATAATCTGCGATTGGGGGGGGAAAACCCGTTACATATAGGTTTGTCGAACACTGTATATATATATATCTATATATATATATAGATATATATATAGATATACACACACACACACACACACACACAGTCAGTTTCATAAAATAATAAAAACAGAATGTGTAATCTGTAACCACCTATTAGACTCAAGAGGTCGTGAGATTGAAATATGAGAATTCTGAATTTTGCAATCAAACTCATTCTTTTTAAGCTAAAAACGTTGCCTTTATGACAAAGCACAGGTCAACCTTTTGTGGGGATGTGACTTAACTCCCACTCATCAATCTTTTGTGACATTTATGGTGGGGAGAGAGAATAGTTTTAAGCCCAAATGAATCTGAGAGTATAAAATACCCTATAACTCTCGCCCTGTAACCCCTAGAGCAATACTACCCTAATCATTGCATTCAGATTTTTTTCCAAAGGAGTTGGTACAATTTTTGCTAATGCAACGTATAATTCTGATGGGGAAAACAAATATATTTTAATATTTATGTATTGCAGAATTGCATTGGTACTTGAATTTACCATTTGTTGGTTGGAGCAAATGGAATTTATGCCCGAAATTCACATGCTAATGCCTATCTGTATGCCTACAGATAAATATTGTCAGTTACTGCGTGTGATTTGTGAATTATCCTAAATTCACCTGAAAGCAATTACTTAAATTTAATTAAATGTTTTTTTTACAGGAAACCAAATCCAGTTAATGAAACTATAACAATAGCAAAAACTGTTTCACAAAAAAAATGAATTGCAAAAATCTCCAGAAACTGCAAAGAACTAACAGCCATTGATTTTGATTTTTCAAGATACAGTACTGAGCAAGAAAGGTGGGGCTTTTATATACGTTTCTTACTCAATTGCCTGAGGGGCTTATTCTATATCTGCCAACGCATTTGGTTGTTCTGTACTCTGCAGAAATTTCATGTTGATGTCAATGGGGAATTTTGGCAGAAAACAGCTCAACTTCAGAGGATATACAGTAGAATAAGTTCCTAAGTCATTCTAATAAAGTATTCCAGAGAGAGAAATAGAGAGAGCCGGCTAGAGTTGCCTAGCAATGATTTGCTATTTTGACCAAAGGTAGTATGCATTGTCCTTAACATTTCAGACGTTTACATCTACAAGATTAACTGCTGCTGTAGCCAGGACCATGTCAGAAGATCACAGAGTAACCTTTAATTTACTCCTGCAATTAATGGTTTGGTGACTATACAATAAAGTCTGAGACATTTAATTTCCCCATTCCCAAGAAGCAAATGTATTCTATTTTCTAGAAATCCCAACTCTGCATTTACTTATCTTTTTTGTTGCCTTTGGGCTACTACTATTATGGCAGATTTAATGCCACAAGGTTGGAACAGGGAAAACAAATAAGCATAATGATAAGTATCACTAGTATGATTTATAAGTAATTGCACTGGTTTTAATGGGGATTGTAACATTTTGGGGACTGATTCGATATACTCCAAAGTGTTCAATAGCAGTTTTCGGCTGATCCCTTCAGACCATATTGAACCAGCCCCATAGAGAAAAATAACAGCGTCCTCGGGCATGAACAGGGATGTGGAGCAAATAAATCATGCATTGATGTTTGATAAAGTATTTCTTTGTATTGATGGGCCGAGAAGTATGGCTACTGATTTATGGATTGCAAGTGGAAACAGTCGTCTTTCCCTGTGTTTCAAACACATTGTAATCATGGTACAGGACCATTTTTTTATTTTATTTTTGTCTTGCCCTTGTCACCCCAAATAGGAAGTCAACAAACAAGTATTATTTTGAATTGTTTATATTTGCTTGAACTTGTTCTAGTAGTTGCAGAATGTCAGTGTACCTATGTGACTTTGCTATTACTCTAAAACACAGTATAGCACTGCAGCGGGACCAATAATTATTCTTAATGTACCTGAAAACAGTAGATGTTAATGGTTACAGAGTTTGCATGCCCCTGATGGCTTAGCTTCATAATGTGCCATTGTGCAGCTGTTAATTTTGCTATATTACACCTATGTGAGCTTTTGCCCAAAACACTTCTAAAAAGAGACCATGTTAACTGCTGTTAAAATATACTTATCTTCACATTGTAATGCCTAAATAGTCCCTGGATCACCAATGAAAGACAACTCCTCCACTATACTAAAAACTGCAATGAAAATATTGTTAAGGCCAATGGAAAAGCATTGAATGCTCTCCTTTATTATAACGTTGCAAGCAAAGTATCAGACAAACTGTATACATTAATGTAAATATTTGTAAAGGAATACAAAATTGGTTGATACAAAGCAATCAGAGAATCATTAGGGGAGTGTAATTAGTTCACAATTGTGAAGAGAAGTAGGAGATAGAAGATAAAGACAATCAAATGATCTAAACAAATGTATTGTTATATGTTACGACACTACACATGTAACACAACTTACTGGATGGGGCCTATTCTAGTAGCTTCGATAACATTGCTGCTATTTCGAACAGTTTGGCATGACCCCATCAAACGGTTTGACATTTGTGTTATCACAGTATTCAGAAAGAATCAGAAACCCTTTCCACAAGTCACAAACTGTGAGGTAGGAAAATGCTAATACCGTACAGGACAGCAGCGATGTGATTTCAGCCTCTCTCAAAGTTCTCCCCCGTGGAATCTGGCCGCAGTCTGTAAGAGCTGCATAGAGAGAGCTGCACAGAGAGAGCCGCATCTCCCTGCACAGCTCTCACAGGCGATCGTAGTGTTTATATTTACATTTGAAACAAGGTGTCTTCAGAGCAGAATTGCATTAATTTCAGGTCCGGAAATCCCCTGCTTCCTGAGATACAGGCCCCGGTATGTGGTGCCGGTATCTCCTATGTGTTTAAATGTCTCAGTCACGTGACCAGGAGATTTAAAAATTGCAGGGGGATACTGGCACCCCTTACCGGGCCTGTAACTCGGGAAGCAGGGGTCCCCGGGCTGAATTTAATATGGTTCAGCTATGGAGACCCCCTGCTACAGTACACTGTTATAAAAATGTAAATAAAAACAGCTTCATTACCTTAGCGGCAACCTGAGCACCTGGTTTGTTGGAGTTACAGGGGGAGGATGAAGGGGGTAGTTGCCCCAGGGTCGGTGGTTTGGCCTCCTAGAAAGGTTGTGGGAGGAGTTAACCCCTACACTACCAAAGCAGTGGTAACCACTCCCATTAGCCACCCTCCCTGGGATAATTACCCGCACCCCCACTACCCATTGATTGGCACAATGTGAAACATGCACATAATATGGCCATGGTTTGCCACTACAGTAATGAATGGACAATCTACCAATAAAAAAACAAGAACAAAATAAAATACATTTCATTTCATTCAAAATAAAAAAAAAATGCCAATAAACAAATATCATATGGGTTATTGTTTGCCACTATGGTAATGAAAGGGCATGCTAACAAAAAAAAAACAGGCACAAAATAAAACACATGACATTTAAATAAAACAAGCATTTCACAATAAAGCCATTGATTGTGACTCTGCTAAACCATGCCCACAGTATATTGGCATGGATTGTCACACTGACAATGAATGGGCAACCAAATAAAACATACCAAATAAATAAAAACAAGCATTTGCCAAAAAACATGCATTGCTTGTCACTGTGCTTATCTATAGCCTGAAAGGGGCATAGATAAGTACATTGGCAGTCAATGGGCATTTTTTTTTAAAAATACCCAATTAAATAAAATACAATCAATGTTTTTCTTACCATTGTAATTGTGTTTCCCCCACCCTCTGGGAGATCTGCCTGTTATAGGGTGTGTAATGCTGTTTACCTGCTGGTTCACAGGATGCTGAGCTTTTTGCCAGTGGTATGGAGTAGACAGGACAAGCTTTTGGGGTGATGTTTAATCTTTCTCTCGTTGGTTCAGCGTCTCCACCCCCTGCAGGCTCCAGGAGTGCCAGAGACAATCCCTGCAAGAGAACACTCGAATACTCCCCCTGATAGATTGCACTATGAGTGTAGCGCCTGTATGCCCGCAGACCTGGCCAGTCCCCAGTACTGAGGTGGGTAAGGGTATAACACGTACTCACAGCAGTGAGGGCGTGCCCGGAGTGTGCTAAGTTGCATTGCCGGGTCTGGTGAGAGAAGGGTTAACCATATACTTGCAGAGTCCGGGGTGCCAGAAGTCGGAGGGTTAAAGTCCAAGAGCCAGGTGTCCGGGGCAGGAGAGAGCAGCGTGGTGATGTCCAAAGCAGAGTCCAGGGGTAGAGAGGTACACATAGTGAAGCTGAGCCGAGATCAAACCAAGGGAATCCAAACAGAGGCAGGGAGCTGAAACAGAGAGCTAGGCAAAGTCACTGCACACAGGAGCCACAGAGAAGCTATGCTGAGCGATGACGTAGAGGGCAGACTGAGGTAATAAAGGAGGGAGAACCAATGGTGGCAAGGGGAGGAGCGGAGGCCTGTCTGAGTGAACGCAGGGATAAGTCCAGGAGGGATGCAGGGGTGTGATAGCTAGTAATGGCCTGCAGCCAATGAAGGGCGGCACCAGCAGCACGGGAGGGCAGGTAAGAGGATCAAGTGCACGCGCCTTCTGTAAGGCTGCCATGCGCGCACCCCGATTGCGTGCATGCAGATGCGGCGTGCTCCACGGAGGAACGGCTCGGCGTGGAGGAGGTAAGCTGCTGAGAGAGCGGAGAAGCAGGGCAGGAGGCTGCCGCGGGGCTAGAGGTGACGGGGACCCGCTGGGAAGCGCGTGTCCCCTGATCTGTTACAGTAACCCCCCCTTGAGGATCAGACTCCGGACGATCCTCCCAAGGCTTGTGAGGAAATTTCCGACTAAATTGTTTGAGAAGGGCTGGAGCATGGATGTGATGACAAGGTACCCATGAGCGTTCCTCTGGGCCATATCCCTTCCAATGAACGAGGAATTGGAGTCTGCCCCTGGACCAACATGAATCAAGAATGGACTGAACTTCGTTTTCCTGTTGTCCTTGTATTGTGACGGGGTTAGGTCTCCGAGGGAGGTCCGGAAAGTGTACATTTTGGACAAAAGGTTTCAGGAGGAATACGTGAAACACAGAGGGTATTTTCACGGTGGGAAGAAGAGAAAGTCGATATGCTACCGGGTTGATCAGTTCGAGGACTTTGAAGGGACCCAAAAATCTCAGAGTCAGCTTCTGGGAAGGAGTTTTGAGTTTGATATTTCTCGAGGAAAGCCACACTGTCTCCAGGTTTGTATGCTGGGCCCACCTGGCGTAGCCGATCTGCTTGCGTCTTCTGTTTTTGAATGGACCCTGTTAAGGCTCTTTGAATTTGCTGATTTATGGATTGCAAGTGGAAACAGTCATCTTTCCCTGTGTTTCAAACACATGGTAGTCATGGTACAGGACCATTTTTTTATTTTATTTTTTTCTTGCCCTTGTCACCCCAAATAGCCAGTGAGCAAACAAGTATTATTTTGAATTGTTTATATTTGCTTGAACTTGTTCTAGTAGTTGCAGGATGTCAGTGTACCTATGTGACTTTGCTATTACTCTAAAACACAGTATAGCACCGCAGCGGGACCAATAATTATTCTTAATGTACCTGAAAACAGTAGATGTTAATGGTTACAGAGTTTGCATGCCCCAGATGGCTTAGCTTCATAATGTGCCATTGTGCAGCTGTTAATTTTGCTATATTACACCTATGTGAGCTTTTGCCCAAAAAACTTCTAAAAAGAGACCATGTTAACTGCTGTTAAAATATAGAGAGTAGAAAAGGCAGGATATTCAGCGCTCGTGCTGTGGTGAAATATGGACAATCCCTTTGCAGCATGCACATAGAGCGTCTCCCCAATAGCTCCTACTTCAAGGTGATCCCCCCTGAAAAGTGGGAAGAGCACCCTGCAAAACAAAGTGAAAAAAAATGCACAATTGCGCACCAGGGATTAGTGATAGGTAATTTATTAAAAATGTACACAGATACTGAGGGAATCCAACCCCACCTCAGATGAAAAGCTAAGCAGCTAAAACTCAGTGTTGATAGAGAGTACCTACAATTCTAACTAAGCCCTAAACTGCACAGCATACAGATTACAATAAAAATGCATATAAGTAATAAAACATGAGACAAACATGAAAGAAAACTATCTAACGATTTGTTATCAAACCGCCATAGAAATATACAACTGGCAAGGGGAGACAGACACTCACACTGAGACAGGAAGCGGGCTCGCGGTGACCGCAAAGGATCCGGATCTCAGCACCACGAAGATGGAAACCACCGCTGCTGTCTCCTGCAGGCTCCGTCACAGCTTGCCAGCAAACACGCGCAGGATGACCTGTCGTGACATCTACGCGTTTCGCACCACGTGCTTCATCAGGAGGTCACGTACAGCGTCATCCGCGCGCATTTATAGGCGGCATCTAGTCAAATAGGATGGCCCCCTGAAAAGAACACCCTTTGTATGCCTGATTGCTGCGCTCTTGATGTAACCTATACATATTATAGAGGATACTAGGCAACAGAGTGTGATCATACTCATATAGGGGATGCATAGATTGTATTACATAAAGTACATCATAACCAACACCCTTATGAAAATATACATATATATGACCTCTAATACCATGTCTATACACATATACAGTATTAACAGAACATGGTAATATAATGTATATTGAAAAGGGAAAAAAAGAAAGAAATAACAAACAAAAAATGTGTAAAAATATGTACAAAAGAAATGCTGATACAAATTCATGTTATAAAATCATTATCTTAAAAAAGGAGTTAATTCAATGAGTTCATTAAAACCATTAGGATGTCTAGTTAACATTTCATAGATCCAGAATTGCTCACGTTTTAATAAATGATTCTCTCTGTTTCCCTGTCTACTGCTTAGTGATACACGATCAAGTCCCTTAAATGTAATACAGCCTGGGTCGTTGTTATGCACTTCTTTAAAGTGTTTTAAAAGCGGAGTAAGTGGCATACCTTTTGCTATTATTTTTGGTATGTTTTTAACATTTCTCAGGTGTTCTAACATACGCATTTTCAGGGGTCTTTTGGTCTTACCAATGTACTGTAGATTACAGCTACACTATAGGACATAGACCACATGCGTCGTCTGACAATTAATAAAGCTCTTTATATTGTAGACATTTTTAGTAACTCCTGATGTAACCGTTTTCCCTTGACAGATATGGTTACACGCCTTACACTTTCCGCATTTATAAGTGCCCTTAATTCCCAAACGTGTTTTAATGTCTCCAGATGCCTTAGCTTCTCTGGAGACTTGACTCGGAGCCAACATATGTTTGAGGTTAGGTGCACGTTTGAACACTAGCCCAGGCTTGGACTTTAATTGGGGACCCAAAATGGGATCTGCTTTTAATATACCCCAATGTTTTTGCAGAATTTTTCTAACGTTATAATGTGTATCACTAAATTGAGTAATAAATGCTGGGATTTGATTTTGTCTCTTATCATTCTTTTTATGATGGTATTTCATCAAAGATTTCCTTGGAATTTATTCCAGTTTTTTAAGCGAAGAATTTATTAAGTCGCTATCATATTGTTTTTCCAGGAACCTATTCTTTAAAAAAGAAGATTGTTCTTCAAATTCCTCAGCCTTAGAATCATTTCTCTTCAACCTGAGAAATTGATTAAATGGAATATTTTGGACCCATCTCTTATCATGACAACTGAATGGGTCTAAATACGAGTTAACATTTGTGGCCTTAAAATGCGTTTTAGTATGTACAGTATTGGCCTCAATGTAGATCTCTAGATCGAGATAATGAATATTTGCTGAGCTATTTTCACAACTAAATTTTAAATTAAATTCATTTTTATTCAGAAGTGCAACAAAATCAAGATAAGAATCCTCTGTCCCTTCCCACACAGTAATAATATCATCGATGTATCTCCTCCACAGCTTGAGTTGCGGAGGAGTACATCCAAAGATTGCTAAAGACTCCCACTGTCCCATATACAGATTGGCGAATGATGGGGCAAATGTTGTGCCCATCGCTGTCCCCAGGATTTGCAAAAAATAAAGGGAATCAAACAAAAAATAATTATGACCAAGGATAAACTCAATTGATGATAAAATGAATTCAACCTGTGTGATGGGTAGTGTTTGTGGTGTCAAAAGAAAGTCTAATAGCTTCCACCCCTTTTTGGTGAGGGATACTGGTGTATAATGCCTGAACGTCCAAAGTGGCTAATCTATAATTATCTTGCCAAGCAAAACCATCTAATATTTGTAAAACCATAGTGGTGTCTTTAAGGTGAGATGGGAGTGAAGTGACCAATGGATGTAGGGAAAAATCAATATAAGTGGATAAATTAGAAGTGAGGGAATTAATCCCTGAAATGATAGGACGTCCAGGTGGGGAAGTAAGTGATTTGTGTATCTTAGGGATATAATAAAAAATAGGGACAGTGGGAGTCTCAGTAAGCAAATATTGATACTCTGACTTTGATATTATTCCAACTTCCAAAGCCCCATTCAGGTGTGTTTTTATTAGGCTCAAATATTCCTTTGTAGGGTCCCTCTTTAGTGTAACATATGAAGTTGGATCCTGTAAAAGGCGATGAGCTTCCCTAAAATAGTCCTCTGTATTCAAGAGAACTATTCCACCCCCTTTGTCAGCTGACCTTAATACAATATTTGGATTGGACTTTAATTGTTTGATACTTTTGTGTTCCTCCCAAGTTAAATTGGAATGTGATCCAAGATGTTTTTTCTTACACATATCTTTAAAATCCTGTTCAACCAATTTTCCAAATAATTCAATATTATGTCAATATTAGGTTGAGGAGAAATGATTCTAAGGCTGAGGAATTTGAAGAACAATCTTCTTTTTTAAAGAATAGGTTCCTGGAAAAACAATATGATAGCGACTTAATAAATTCTTCGCTTAAAAAACTGGAAAAAATTCCAATGAAATCTTTGATGAAATACCATCATAAAAAGAATGATAAGAGACAAAATCAAATCCCAGCATTTATTACTCAATTTAGTGATACACATTATAACGTTAGAAAAATTCTGCAAAAACATTGGGGTATATTAAAAGCAGATCCCATTTTGGGTCCCCAATTAAAGTCCAAGCCTGGGATAGTGTTCAAACGTGCACCTAACCTCAAACATATGTTGGCTCTGAGTCAAGTCTCCAGAGAAGCTACCGCATCTGGAGACATTAAAACACGTTTGGGAATTAAGGGCACTTATAAATGCGGAAAGTGTAAGGCGTGTAACCATATCTGTCAAGGGAAAACGGTTACGTCAGGAGTTACTAAAAATGTCTACAATATAAAGAGCTTTATTAATTGTCAGACGACGCATGTGGTCTATGTCCTACAGTGTAGCTGTAATCTACAGTACATTGGTAAGACCAAAAGACCCCTGAAAATGCGTATGTTAGAACACCTGAGAAATGTTAAAAACATACCAAAAATAATAGCAAAAGGTATGCCACTTACAGTACTCCGCTTTTAAAACACTTTAAAGAAGTGCATAACAACGACCCAGGCTGTATTACATTTAAGGGACTTGATCGTGTATCACTAAGCAGTAGACAGGGAAACAGAGAGAATCATTTATTAAAACGTGAGCAATTCTGGATCTATGAAATGTTAACTAGACATCCTAATGGTTTTAATGAACTCATTGAATTAACTCCTTTTTTAAGATAATGATTTTATAACATGAATTTGTATCAGCATTTCTTTTGTACATATTTTTACACATTTTTTGTTTGTTATTTCTTTCTTTTTTTCCCTTTTCAATATACATTATATTACCATGTTCTGTTAATACTGTATATGTGTATAGACATGGTATTAGAGGTCAAATATATGTATATTTTCATACAGGTGTTGGTTATGATGTACTTTATGTAATACAATCTATGCATCCCCTATATGAGTATGATCACACTCTGTTGCCTAGTATCCTCTATAATATGTATAGGTTACATCAAGAGCGCAGCAATCAGGCATACAAAGGGTGTTCTTTTCAGGGGGCCGTCCTATTTGACTAGATGCCGCCTATAAATGCGCGCGGATGACGCTGTACGTGACCTCCTGATGAAGCACGTGGTGCGAAACGCGTAGAGGTCACGACAGGTCATCCTGCGCGTGTTTGCTGGCAAGCTGTGACGGAGCCTGCAGGAGACAGCAGCGGTGGTTTCCATCTTCGTGGTGCTGAGATCCGGATCCTTTGCGGTCACCGCGAGCCCGCTTCCTGTCTCAGTGTGAGTGTCCGTCTCCCCTTGCCAGTTGTATATTTCTATGGCGGTTTTATCACAAATCGTTAGATAGTTTTCTTTCATGTTTGTCTCATGTTTTATTACTTATATGCATTTTTATTGTAATCTGTATGCTGTGCAGCTTAGGGTTTAGTTAGAATTGGAGGTACTCTCTATCAACACTGAGTTTTAGCTGCTTAGCTTTTCATCTGAGGTGGGGTTGGATCCCCTCAGTATCTGTGTACATTTTTAATAAATTACCTATCACTAATCCCTGGTGCGCAATTGTGCATTCTTTTCACTTTGCTGTTAAAATATACTTATCTTCACATTGTAATGCCGAAATAGTCCCTCGATCACCAATGAAAGACAACTCCTCCACTATACTAAAAACTGCAATGAAAATTTTGTTAAGGCCAATGGAAAAGCATTGAATGCTCTCCTTTATTATAACGTTGCAAGCAAAGTATCAGACATACTGTATATATTAATGTAAATATTTGTAAAGGAATACAAAATTGGTTGATACAAAGCAATCAGAGAATCATTAGGGGAGTGTAATTAGTTCACAATTGTGAAGAGAAGTAGGAGATAGAAGATAAGGCCAATTAAATAATCTAAACAAATGTATTGTTATATGTTACGACACTACATATGTAACACAACTTACTGGATGGAGCCTATTCTAGTAGCTTCGATAACATTGCTGCTATTTCGAACGGTTTGGCATGACCCCATCAAACGGTTTGACATTTGTGTTATCACAGTATTCAGAAAGAATCAGAAACCCTTTCCACAAGTCACAAACCGTGAGGTAGGAAAATGCAAATACCGTACAGGACAGCAGCGATATGATTTTAGCCTCTCTCAAAGTTCTTCCCGTGGAATCTGGCTGCAGTCTGTAAGAGCTGCTTAGAGAGAGCTGCACAGAGAGGGCCGCATCTCCCTGCACAGCTCTCACAGGCGATCGTAGTGTTTTTATTTACATTTGAAACAAGGCGTCTTCAGAGCAGAATTGCATTAATTTCAGGTCCGGGAACCCCCTGCTTCCTGAGATACAGGCCCCGGTATGTGGTGCCGGTATCTCCTATGTGTTTAAATGTCTCAGTCACGTGACCAGCAGATTTAAAAATTGCAGGGGGATACTGGCACCCCTTACTGGGCCTGTAACTCGGGAAGTAGGGGTCCCCGGGCTGAATTTAATATGGTTCAGCTATGGAGACCCCCTGCTACAGTACACTGTTATACAAATGTAAATAAAAATAGCTTCATTAACTTAGCGGCAACCTGAGCACCTGGTTTGTTGAAGTTACAGGGGGTGGATGAAGGGGGTAGTTGCCCCAGGGTGGGTGGTTTGGCCTCCTAGAAAGGTTGTGGGAGGAGTTATCCCCTACACTACCAAAGCAGTGGTAACCACTCCCATTAGCCACCCGACAGGCCTAACCACCCTCCCTGGGATAATTACCCGCACCCCCCACTACCCATTGATTGGCACAATGTGAAACATGCACATAATATGGCCATGGTTTGCCACTACAGTAATGAATGGACAATCTACCAATAAAAAAACAAGAACAAAATAAAATACATTACATTTCATTCAAAATAAAAAAAAATGCCAATAAACAAATATCATATGGGCATTGTTTGCCACTATGGTAATGAATTGGCATGCTAAAAAAAAAAAAAACAGGCACAAAATAAAACACATGACATATAAATAAAACAAGCATTTCACAATAAAGCCATTGATTGTGACTGTGCTAAACCATGCCCACTGTATATTGGCATGGATTGTCACACTGACAATGAATGGGCAACCAAATAAAACTCACCAAATAAACAAAAACAAGCATTTGCCAAAAAACATGCATTGCTTGTCACTGTGCTTATCTATAGCCTGAAAGGGGCATAGATAAGTACATTGGCAGTCAATGGGCATTTTTTTTTTTTTAAATACACAATTAAATAAAATACAATCAATGTTTTTCTTACCATTGTAATTGTGTTTCCCCCACCTTCTGGGAGATCTGCCTGTTACAGGGTGTGTAATGCTGTTTACCTGCTGGTTCACAGGATGCTGAGCTTTTTGCCGGTGGTATGGAGTAGACAGGACAAGCTTTTGGGGTGATGTTTAATCTTTCTCTCGTTGGTTCAGCGTCTCCACCCCCTGCAGGCTCCAGGAGTGCCGGAGACAATCCCTGCGAGAGAACACTCGAATACTCCCCTGATAGATTGCACTACGCCTGTATGCCCGCAGACCTGGCCAGTCCCCAGTACTGAGGTGGGTAAGGGTATAACACGCACCCACAGCAGTGAGGGCGTGCCCGGAGTGTGGTAAGTTGCATTGCCGGGCAGGGTGAGAGAAGGGTTAACCATATACTTGCAGAGTCCGGGGTGCCAGAAGTTGGAGGGTTAAAGTCCAAGAGCCAGGTGTCCGAGGCAGGAGAGAGCAGCGTGGTGATGTCCAAAGCAGAGTCCAGGGGTAGAGAGGTACACAAAGTGAAGCTGAGCCAAGATCAAACCAAGGGAATCCAAACAGAGGCAGGGACAGGAACAGGGAGCTGAAACAGAGAGCTAGGCAAAGTCACTGCACACAGGAGCCACAGAGAAGCTATGCTGAGCGACGACATAGAGGGCAGACTGAGGTAATAAAGGATGGAGAACCAATGGTGGCAAGGGGAGGAGCGGAGGCCTGTCTGAGTGAACGCAGGTATAAGTCCAGGAGGGAGGCAGGGGTGTGATAGCTAGTAATGGCCTGCAGCCGATGAGGGGCGGCACCAGCAGCACGGGAGGGCAGGTAAGAGGATCAGGTGCGCGCGCCTTCTGTAAGGCTGCCATGCGCGCGCCTCGATCGCGTGCATGCAGATGCGGCGTGCTCCACGGAGGAACGGCTCGGCGTGGAGGAGGTAAGCTGCTGAGAGAGCGGAGAAGCAGGGTAGGAGGCTGCCGTGGGGCTAGAGGTGAAGGGGACCCGCTGGGAAGCGCGTGTCCCCTGATCTGTTACAGTAATCCCCCCTTGAGGATCGGACTCTGGACGATCCTCCCAAGGCTTGTGAGGAAATTTCCGACTAAATTGTTTGAGAAGGGCTGGAGCATGGATGTGATGACAAGGTATCCATGAGCGTTCCTCTGGGCCATATCCCTTCCAATGAACGAGGAATTGGAGTCTGCCCCTGAACCAACGTGAATCAAGAATGGACTGAACTTCGTATTCCTGTTGTCCTTGTATTGTGACGGGGTTAGGTCTCCGAGGGAGGTCCGGAAAGTGTACATTTTGGACAAAAGGTTTCAGGAGGAATACGTGAAACACAGAGGGTATTTTCATGGTGGGAGGAAGAGAAAGTCGATATGCTACCGGGTTGATCCGTTCGAGAACCTTGACCCAAAAATCTAGGAGCCAGCTTCTGGGAAGGAGTTTTAAGTTTGATATTTCTTGAGGAAAGCCACACTCTGTCTCCAGGTTTTTATACTGGGCCCACCTGATGTCGCCGATCTGCTTGCGTCTTTTGTTTTTGAATGGACCCTTGTAAGGCTTTTTGAATTTTCTTCCAGGAACTCTGTAGATTGGAAACATGAGTATCCACTGCAGGAACACCAGAGGGAGGGAGGAGAGGGGAAGACTGCTGGGATGGTACCCATAATTAAAAAAAAGGCGACTCTTGCGTGGACTCATTCTTCAGTGAATTAATAGCGAACTCCGCCCAGGGTAATAGGTCCACCCAATTGTCTTGAGATTCTGATACAAAGCATCTGAGATACTGCTCCAAGGTTTGATTCATTCTTTCTGTCTGGCCGTTGGTTTGTGGATGGTAACCCGAGGAGAAGAGAAGAGAAGGGAGATGCAGAGTCTTTGTGAGAACGCTCGCCAAAATTTAGAGATAAATTGAGTACCTCTGTCAGAAACAATGGAAAGTGGTACGCCGTTTAACCTGAAAATTTCTTTAGAAAAAATGTCAGCCAGGGTAGCTGAATTGGGAAGACCCTTGAGGGGTATGAAGTGTGTGTGCTTTGAAAACCTGTCCACTACCACGAGGATCATATTCATGCCGTAAGAATTAGGTAGTTCCACAATAAAGTCCATAGAAATATGCTTCCAAGGCCACTCTGGAATAGGAAGAGGCAGGAGAAGACCAGAATGTTTGTGTCGGGCTGACTTGCTCTGAGCACAGACTGGGCAAGCTCTGGTGAAATCAAAAATGTCCTTGTTCATTTTGGGCCACCAAAAGGTCCGTTTAATAAGGTCCACAGTTCTCTCGAAGCCTGGATGCCCCGCAGACCTCGAAGAATGCCCCCACTCAAGGATCTTGTGGCGAAAACGTGGAGCAGCGTACAGACGACCTTCTGGCACCTTAAATCTCCTAGGAATATGAGCCTGAGCTTTATTGATTTCATCCAGGATATCAAAATTATTGGCAGAAATTATATGTTTTGCGGGAAGAATCGTCTCAGAAGATTCGTTAGATCCTTCCTCTGTAGAGAATTGGCGAGAAAGAGCATCGGCCTTGATATTCTTGGTACTGGGGATATAAGAGATCGTGTAATTAAAACGGAGAACAACATTGCCTAACGTGCTTGGCGGGATCCTAGACGACGAACCCCCTCGATATATAATACATATTTGTGATCGGTGAGAATGGCTATTGGCTCTTTGGTACCCTCGAGAAGATGTCTCCATTCCTGCAGAGCTAATTTGATAGCCAAAAGTTCACAGTTCCCCACATCATAATTTCTCTCGGCAGAAGAGAATTTCCTGGAAAAGAATCCACATCGGTAGAGTTTTTCTTGTGGAGAGGATCTTTGTGAGAGTACTGCCCCGGCTCCCTCATCAGAAGCATCTACCTCTATTGTGAAGGGAAGAGCTGTATCCGGATGCTGAAGGATGGGGTCAGTGACGAGAAGCCTTTTTGGGGAACTCGAAGGCTTTGATGGCTTCGGAAGACCATGCTGTGGGATCAGCACCCTTCTTGGTCAAAGCCGTATTGGGTAGTGCGATAGTGGAGAAATTACGGATGAATTTTCGATAGTAGTTAGAGAAACCCAGGAGTCGCTGCACGGCTTTCAGGGAATTTGGCAGCGGCCAATCCAAAACAGACTTCAATTTCTCAGGATCCATGATGTAACCCTTATCGGAGATTATATAGCCAAGGAAGGCTGTGGAAGATTGGTGGAAAAGACATTTCTCCATCTTCGCGTAGAGGCGATTAGCACGCAGACGTGAGAGGACCACCCTAGTGTGACGAATATGTTCTTCCAGGTTCTTGGAGAATATGAGGATGTCATCTAAATATACGATGACGAAAATTCCCAGAATGTCCCGGAAAATATCATTCATGAATTCTTGGAAGACGGCAGGAGCATTGCAGAGGCCGAACGGCATTACCAGGTATTCATAATGGCCTGAACGAGTATTAAATGCAGTTTTCCATTCGTCACCATCTCGTATTTGAATGAGGTTGTAGGCTCCTCTCAGGTCAAGTTTAGAAAATATAGAGGTGTAACGTACGTGCTTGCCACAAACTGGTACCGGACCGCGGGGCTGAGGTGGGGATGTATAAGCACCGACCTTAAGCCACGGAGTCAGGTCCGGAGTGCGGATTCCGTAATCAGACATAGCCAGGTCAGGATTGGAGAAAGTAGGGTTAACGTTATCCAGGCAGGGGTCAAGGCAGGCGGCACAGGAGCGGTGGTCAAGGAAACAAGCCAAGGTTATCAACAGGAAATCTTGGGTGAAGGTACTTCAAGGATAGGAACAAGAACTGGAAATCCAGTGCTACAGCACAAAACGACACCGCCTAGCCGGGTACAGCCGAGAGTGATGGAGACCACTGGGAGCAGGAACTGCAGAATCCAGTGCTACAGCACAGAACGGCACGCCCTAGCCGGGTACAGCCGAGAGTGGTGGAGACCACTGGGAACAGGAACTGCAGAATCCAGTGATTCAGCACAAAACGGCACCCCCTAGCTGGGTACAGCCGAGAGTGGTGGAGACCACTGGGAACAGGAACTGCAAACAGGAAGGCCACAGGAACCAGGGGTGCAGACACGCCACAGGAAACACTGGGGACACCAGCGTAGCCGCTTCAGCGTGGCGGCGGCTGCCAGGAACAAAGGAAGCAGCGCCGGGGCTGCTAAGCAAGAAGGCTTTGTGAAGCAGGGGACTGGAAGCAGGATACCAGGCAGGAGGAGGCCTAGCAGGCCAAACAGGGAGTCTGTGACAAGCAAAGTCACTTGCAACTTGGATTGCAAAGTCTATGTCCAGCAACTTCCTGAGGCCGGGGCAGGCACTAAATAGCACAGGAGGCCAATCAGGCCAGAGCTGCACAGGAGGCAGCAGGAGGCAGGTGATTGCAGAAGCAGGGAATAGTTTGTCTGGAACCTGCAAAGCTCCGGATGGATGGGCTCCAGCCAAAGCCAGGAGTGGATTCCTGACATTACCCCCCCCCCCCTTCACGCGAGGCCTCCGGACGAGCAGAGATAGGATCCCACAGAGGTCTGGGCGACATGGAATTGTTTCTGAACCCTCTGGGTATAGTTGTAGAACTGCGCCGAGGGCGTTTGTCAATGAGCGCTTTTTTCAAACGGAAAAGCAGTGGCACTGCAATCAATAGGGGGTCAGCACCCCTAGGTAGGTGAGGTTTAGAGAACATCAGGTCCGACGTCTGTACATCCACATAGAACGCAGTAGGCACGAAGGAAAAAGCAGAGAGAAGCATGCCCGTGCCCAGAGTGAGAGAACAAGAAGCAGGGACGGCACCTCAGGCAAGGCAAGGAAGTCCAATAGGAGCGTTGCAGGCTTTGACAATGACAACGTGAAATCCAGAGAGAACACATGAGGTACTGTGGGGGGGATAGGGAGGGAAGGGTGATGCTTTACTGTGAGGATCTTAGGCTTAACCATGGTTATAACAGGATGTGCAGAACAGTCACTGAGTATTTGAGAAGCAGCAAGAACCAAACTAGGTATTCTGATTGAGTCAGAAGGCATTGCGCTAGCCTCTGAAGTGGATATCTGTGAAACAGCAATGGCCAGAGTAGATGCGTCAGTAGAATCAGAGGAAGTTGCGCTTGTCTCAGAAGGGAATAATTGAGGAACAACAATAGGCATAACAGAACCTGGGGGAATCTTCATGGCAGGAACCTTAGAAACAGTGCTAGGTGCATTTAACCATGCGGGGACATCAGGAAAAACACCTCTTACAGCAGGAGTTTTAGTGACAGATAAATCACTTACTACAGGGGAGGCAGAGGAAGGAAAACATGTTTTTTCATCAGGAGCTTTGGAACTTTCACAAATGAACTCAAGAACTGCTGGAAAATCCTGGGATGCAGTAACAGGGAACTGAGAATTTGCAAAGGAATCAGAGACAGAAAGGCTGATCTCTGAAGTGGTAGATTGAGAAACACCAAAAGGAGAGCCAAATGCTGTGGGGGGCTCTAAAGAAACAGGCTTGGAGTCAAAGGCAGAAATCTCAAATGTCTGAGCAGTGATTACACTTGCTCCTGTAAAGGGTTTGGAGAAAAGTGCACTGGTCTCTGAAATGGGCGTGGGAGAGTTACTGCTACAGTAGGTACTACAACATGATTACGAAACTTTGACAAAGATAACATTGACTGAGAAACTGGAGCTTTAGATGCAATGGCAGAAAACTCAGACATATCACATACTACAGGGGAATCAGAGAAAGGGAAGGCTGCTATTACATCAGGGGTTTTTACAGTGGCACATGTTAACACAGGAAGTGCTGGAGAATCATTAGATGCAATAACAGGAATTTGGCACTTTGCAGGGAAGGAGAAAAAGGAAACTTTGACTTAGAAACTTGATTCTGAGATACAGTAACAGGGGGCTGAAGCCTTGCAGTGGAAAGAGTGAAAGAGAACTTTGAGTTGGAAACCTGATCTGTCAATGCAGGAAAGGAAGGCTCTAAAGAAAGAGATTTAGAGACACAGGCAGGGATTTCAACCTTCTGAGAAACTGGAGGGGTAACACTAGGTGCTGCAAAGGTTTTAGAGACAGGGACGCTGGTCTCTGGAGTGGGAACTTTAGTTGGGGCAGAGCGGAGAAAGCAGTAAATCCCAACAGGCTCGGTAGCTTGAGCTTTAGGAGGAGCATAATATGCAAGGTCTGTCTTTAAACCCAGAGGTTGAGAAGTAGCATGGGTAAAAGCAGGCCCTGCATGAGTCAGAAAAATGGGTTGTTTTTTCCCACAGGGTCAGGTTTTCAGGCCGGGACAGGTTTTCAGACAGGGATCGGCTTTCAGACAGGGGCCGGCTTTCAGACAGGGAGGTTAAATCAGGACTAGGGACCGTGGCAGCTTCTCCCTTAGGCTTAAGAGGAACAAAATCAGCTTGGTAATTTCCAGGAGAAGGAGGTAACCCCAAGGGTTTAGCAACAGGACTGGTAGCGCAGGGAAGCAGTCCCATAACAGCGTCGCAGGCAAGGATAGGATCCTGCTCTCTTATGTGCTGGTCCAAAGATAGGGATAATTCATGAAACATATTTTGAGTCTGCGCCAGTTTCACAGGATTCACGTTTTCCCAGGTCACAGGGGAGCCAGGGGCAGGAACATAGGAAATCATAGTCTGTTTTAGCTCTCTAAGGCGCTGGGCCTTAATCAGGAGTTCTTTACGGAGTTGTTTCTCAGACGGGGTTAGGCCAATAAACAGGGACTGGGTTTCAGGCGGAGGCAGTCTCTCAAATATATACTGATCTTAGACAGGGGCTGGTTTACAGACTGGGACCGGTTTTCAGAGAGGGCCAGGTTTTCAGAGGGGAACCGGCCTAACCCCACCTCAGCGGGATCCGAGTTTGTGAGGCTGGACATACTGTAACGTACGTGCTTGCCACAAACTGTTACCGGACCGCGGGGCTGAGGTGGGGATGTATAAGCACCGACCTTAGGCCACGGAGTCAGGTCCGGAGTGCGGATTCCGTAATCAGACATAGCCAGGTCAGGATTGGAGAAAGAAGGGTTAACGTTATCCAGGCAGGGGTCAAGGCAGGCGGCACAGGAGCGGTGGTCGAGGAAACAAGCCGAGGTCATCAACAGGAAATCTTGGGAGAAGGTACTTCAGGGATAGGAACAGGAATTGGAAATCCAGTGCTACAGCACAGAACAGCACCCCCTAGCCGGGTACAGCCGAGAGTGGTGGAGACCACTGGGAACAGGAACTGCAGAATCCAGTGCTACAGCACAGAATGGCACCCCCTAGCCGGGTATAGCTGAGAGTGGTGGATACCACTGGGAACAGGAACTGCAAACAGGAAGGCCACAGGAACCAGGGGTACAGACACGCCACAGGAAACACTGGGGACACCAGCGTAGCCGCTTCAGCGCGGCGGCTGCCAGGAACAAGGGAAGCAGCGCCGGGGCTGCTAAGCAAGAAGGCCTTGTGAAGCAGGGGACTGGAAGCAGGATACCAGGCACGAGGAGGCCTAGCAGGCCAAACAGGGAGTCTGTGATAAGCAAAGTCACTTGCAACTTGGATTGCAAAGTCTATGTCCAGCAACTTCCTGAGGGCGGAGCAGGCACTAAATAGCACAGGAGGCCAATCAGGCTAGAGCTGCACAGGAGGCAGCAGGAGGCAGGTGATTGCAGAAGCAGGGAATAGTTTGTCTGGAACCTGCAAAGCTCCGGATGGATGGGCTCCAGCCAAAGCCAGGAGTGGATTCCTGACAAGAGGCTCCTTGGAGCCGGTCGAAGAGTTCGGAAATTAGAGGAAGTGGGTACGGATTTTTGACTGTAATCTTGTTAAGCCCAAGAAAGTCGATGTAGGGTCTTAAAGAGCCATCCTTCTTTTTCACGAAGAAGAAACCGGCCCCAGCAGGGGAGGTAGAATTCTGAATAAACCCTTTCTTAAGGTTCTCCTCGATGTAGGTAGCCATCGCTTCGGTTTCGGGGTCAGACAAGGGATATGATTTTGACTTGGGAAGAGTGGTTCCAGGAATTAATTCGATCAGACAGTCGTACGAACGATGTGGAGGAAGAACTTCAGGCTGGATCTTGTTAAAGACATCCGAAAAGTCGTGGTATACCTCTGGCAGGGAAGAAAGAGAAGGAGTTGAGGCATTGAGACCAGCGAGCACGGTAGCGGGAGGTGAGACCGTCTTCTCCAAGGTAGGAGCCCACTGGATCGGTAGTTCGTTGGTCCAATCAACCCGCGGGTTGTGAAGCTGGAGCCACGGCAGTCCCAAAATGACCTGGACAGTGGGGGAGTAAAAGACATCAAAGATGATGATTTGAAAATGACCATCCGCGGTGGTCATGGTGAGGGGAATAGATTCCCAAATAATGAAGGCTGGTTGAAGCGGTCGGCCGTCGATAGCCTTCAGGCCGATGGGCGACTTCTTCTTGACTAACGGGATACGATTATTGCAAGCATAGTCATAATCCAAAAAGTTGCCACCATACCTGGAGTCGATGAAGGCTTCAACCTCTACCTTGATATTAGGAGCCAGAAGAGTTATGGGAAGAAGGATTCTCTTCGGTAGCTCCTTGGGGGACAAGGGGCAAGGCGAAATGGTACCCAGTAGAAGCCCCTCTATCTTTACTGGGCGTTCTTGTTTCCCGGTCTCAGGCGACAGTGACGTAGTTGGTGTTCCCGGGGAGCCGCAGTAGTAGCAGAGTCCCTCATCTCGGCGGTGGATTCTCTCAGCGGCCCGAAGCTGTTGGCTACCGATTTGCATCGGTTCGGGAGCATCCAACGCCGGAAGAGCCGAGGGAGGAGACCTAGGAGAAACAGGCATTGGAGACAGAAAGCGAGGGCGCTGGCGTTCGTGAAGTCGCTCTTGAATGCGCTGATCCATCCGGATGCTGAGGGCAATGAGTTCCTCTAGGGATGAAGGACGAACATGAGCTGCGAGGTCATCCTTGAGGGATTCAGATAAACCCTGCCAGTAGGGCGCGGCGATAGCCTCATCGTTCCACTGGGTTTCTGCAGCGATGGTGCGGAACTCCACCGCGTATCTTGCAGCCGGCCGGCGTCCCTGGGAAAGATGGAACAGAGAAGAAGCAGCAGTCTCTCTACGCACTGGTGTGTCGAAGACAAGCTGGAAATCTCACCGGAACTTGGGATAACCTTGGGTTAAGTCTGATCGGTGTTCCCAGAGGGGGGAAGCCCAAGTGAGCGCATCACCAGTGAGCAGAGCATAGACATAGGCCACCTTCGAACGACTTGAGAGAAACCGAGATGGGGACATTTCAAATTGGATGTCACACTGGTTCAAGAATCCCAGGCAAGTAAGGGGGTCTCCGGCATATCGATTAGGAGATGGAATACGTGGTTCCAAATTACCCGTAGGTAGTGGGGCAGGAGAAGACGGTACAGCTGGAGAATCCCGCAGGGAGAGTGTAGAGAGTTTTTGCGCCACAGCAGTAACTTGGTCACTTAAAAATTGCCAGTGATCCATAGTGACACCTTGGCCCACCTCAGGGGGGTCTGCATTTGTTGGGCTCAGTATAATGTAACGCCTGTATGCCCACAGACCTGGCCAGTCCCCAGTACTGAGGTGGGTAAGGGTATAACATGCACCCACAGCAGTGAGGGCGTGCCCGGAGTGTGGTAAGTTTAGTTGCCGGGCAGGGTGAGAGAAGGGTCAACCATATACTTGCAGAGTCCGGGGTGCCAGAAGTCGGAGGGTTAAAGTCCAAGAGCCAGGGGTTCGGGGCAGGAGAGAGCAGCGTGGTGATGTCCAAAGCAGAGTCCAGGGATAGAGAGGTACACGTAGTAAAGCCGAGCCGCGATCAAACCAAGGGAATCCAAACAGAGGCAGGGACAGGAACAGGGAGCTGAAACAGAGAGCTAGGCAAAGTCACTGCACACAAGAGCCACAGAGAAGCTATGCTGAGCGACGACGGAGAGGGCAGACTGAGGTAATAAAGGACGGAGAACCAATGGTGGCAAGGGGAGGAGCGGAGGCCTGTCTGAGTGAACGCAGGGATAGATCCAGGAGGGAGGCAGGGGTGTGATAGCTAGTAATGGCCTGCAGCCGATGAGGGGTGGCGCCAACAGCACGGGAGGGCAAGTAAGAGGATCGGGTGCGTGCGCCTTCTGTAAGGCTGCCATGCGCGCGCCCCGATCGCGTGCATGCAGATGCGGCACGCGCCGCGGAGGAACGGCTCGGTGTGGAGGAGGTAAGCTGCTGAGAGAGCGGAGAAGCAGGGCAGGAGGCTGCCTTGGGGCTAGAGGTGAAGGGGACCCGCTGGGAAGCGCGTGTCCCCTGATCCGTTACACAGAGGCAGGAGAATATTTTATAAACAGGAAATGTCTTTATTGTTCAACAGTAACAATCAGCATACCCTTGGTTCCCAGCCTTGTGATGGTCCCTGGACTCAAACCCTCAGGCATGGGCCCCAAAGGTCGGTCCTTGCTCTTCCCCTACTCCCTAATGGAGCAGGAGGTATAGTCCTCACTCCCGCTCCCCTAAGGGAGAGGATAGAATGTGACAGAGCCCTGTGCACCTCTTCCGTGGGACCAGTCTCTATCGGGGGAGAGAGAAATCTCACTCAATTTAGGAAAATGGTGCGGATGTTGTTCCATCGACTTCTTAAGCTCAAATGAGATGGGACATGCGTTTTGGCTGGTTTACCATGTGACAAGGGTTTTTTTAATTTATTTTTTAAGTTTGTGACATCATCTTAATGTTTCCCTCCCTTTAAAATTATGTCACCAGAAAAAAATGGCTGCCATCACAACAAAACAAAGAACAGAAGTGACCAGAATCATATCAAGGCAGGAAATCGACTGTACATTGCACTAAAGAAAGCCACAATGCAACAGTTTGACTAAGGGGACTGCGACAGACGGTGACCCACACAAGGTACTGATGCTGTGACCGGAGTCTACACAACTACTTGTGAAGAAAAAAAAACCTGTGGGTTTTTAAAATGGCCGCCAAGCTGAAGTTAAGTACAGACTCTGCAAGAATGGAGAAGAAAATGTGTTCCTGGTATAAAGAGCCTAGCCACACAGAACAGGGTGCCTTCAGGCCTTATTCTGATGATGAGGCTTATGTGGCCCTAAAAAAGGGTAGCAGCCAGAGGAATATTTTTTTTAACGAGCCAACGAACTGCAGCAGGAAGCAATGCGCTGTGGTCACAAGGAAAATGCAGAAGTTTTTCTTAGCAAGTGCACATCCAGTATCACTGATGAGAAAGAATGTGTGCACAGAACTGCTGATGTCTCAGAATCTACAAAAGTAAAGAAGAAGGAAAAGTCTACACAGACTCCTGTGAGAGCTACAAACTCTGCAAGTGAAGTCTGCCCACCTATAGGACTGGACAGCTGGGGTTCTACCATATACAGATAAAATCACTGCAATAGCGCCTCCCGAGGTCAGGGGGAAGAATACACCTGATACTGCCAAAATGTAGGGCAAAATGTAGTGTTCTCTACTGAACCTGGCCGCACAAAAGAGTGTCCCTTCTGATCCTACGAAGATATGGATGAGAATGAAGATATCTCTAATGTGGGGCCTGAAACGAGTCAAACCCACAGAATACCCCTAGGATAGTGGAGGTGCCTTAACTCAGTATGCACCAAAAAACAGGTCTCTATGACCCCGAATATTCCTGACAGCTACTGCAACTGCAAGAAAAGGATGGTGGATGCTGTGAAACTACTGAAGTTTCAAACAAAGAAGGGGACCCCAGTATCCCTGATGGGACGGAGTCATCCAAAGCAAAAAGGCGGGGGGGGGGGGAGGAAGTTCTCCATTTACCATGGAAGGATCGGACACATCCACAGATCCCGGGGAGGAAAGGGGGGACAGAGATGCCCTGCAGCCTAGAGGAAATGGAGGATTCCTCCCACAGATGACAGAATATTCAGAGGGCCCAAGGCAGAAGTCGTGTACCACAAAGAAGTGTCTGTGTGGTGCTGACTGTGAGAAACCCTCAAAATATACCAGGGAAGTGGATCCGGAACCAAAGAGTGACGAACCCTTGACCAGCCCTGATGGTGACCTGCAAACTGCCAGGCAGGACTGGGATTTCCTCTAAAAACAATAAACTGGAGATGGAAGCTAACGCCATGCTACAGAGTGGTCTGCTCACACTCTCCTTTGACTGTGGGACTGTGATGCACATGGAGTGTTGCTTATGTAGTGACTTAGAAGACCTAACAACTGAGCTGAAAACGGCAAACACTATTATTACCGCCATGAATAAAAAGCAGAGAAAATCTGACAAAATGATTGCTAACCTGAAACGGAATTATAAGGAGGCATCGGAAGAGATTAGTCTATCAGCAAGAGGTTTTCAATTGCCATAGAGAGTTGGAAGTCTTTCAGAATGAGGTTCATACTCTCCGCATAGAGCTGGATGCCTCACACCAAGAGATCAGCAGCTGCCGCACAGAACTGGAAATCTCTAAAAAGGAACTTCACAGTCTTGCCTAGGAACTGGACATCTCTCAAAATTTGAACCCAATTACACTGCTGTGGCCAAACCGTTGACTGACCTGACTAAAAAGAGGCTCCCTCGCATGGTAACCCGGTCACCAGAGTGTGAGAGTGCTTTCTCAGCTCTCAAGGCTGCCCTGGCAAGCACTCCAATCCTAGCAGCTCCCGACTATGATAAACGGTTCCTGATTTCAAACTGATGCCTCTAACTTTGGCATTGGTGAAGTGTTGTCAGGTGGGTGCCGATTTGAACACCCAATCATGTACCTGAGCCGCAAGTTATTAGATCAGGAGGCTGCTTATGCTACGGTTGAGAGACTGCCTGGCTATAGTATGCGCCCTCAGGAAGCTTCAACAATATGTGTATGGCCGCCCTTTTATGGTCATTAATGACCACATTAATGAGCTGGTTGCAGCGGTTGTCAGGGGATACCGCCAGGCTGCTGCAGTGGAGTCTGACCCTCCAAGGATATGACTTTACCATAAAGCAGTGATGTAGAAAACAAGTACTTCCAAATAAGCCATCCTTTAAAGGAATAAGAATAGCGCTGGGACCACTCCAAATATGCTTCTATAAATTATGATAACCCTAATAGGGGTAGGGGACTAGTACCTAGTGCCATAAAACACCAATAAGCAGTACATAAATTGTCCCATACAGTGAAAAATGAGGGTATCATCCCATAAATGCAACTCACTGTGAACTTCCAAGATCCAGAGGAGCAGTCCCAAAGCAGCAATCAGCAGCGTGCAATCCACCAGGCAGAACTGAGCAGGAATGGATGAGAAGGGCAGTGCACTGCCAAGGAAGCAGGAGGAGGCTCATGGTAGCATAAAAAACACTTTAATGTGTACAGTAAAAGGATCAAACATACCCCCCCACAGCAGCAGCAGGTAACACACCTACGCGTTTCAGGCTATAAGCCCTTTGTCAAGCCACAAAAGCCCTTTACCATAAAGCACAAAAAAGGGAGTGAGCACGGCAATGCCGGTGGACTTTCCCGGCAAGACGATCCCGGGCCGGCTTAGCTCTGACCTTCAGGAGTCACGCTTGGGGATGAACCCACTGGGGTTGCTACCCCAGAGCTCTTCGCTTAAAGGGGGAGGTGTGATGGTAGGGGTAAATATGGCTGCTGTTAATAAAGGTTAAGTCTGCCATTACCCTTACCTGTCAGTAATACATTGGTATTGTATTATATGTTATGTATATGTGTATGTCTTTGCTTGGTTCCAGAACCTCAGGAATCAGGGGTTAATATGTTTGCAGGAGAATTGTTGGAACTTGGTCTGCGACCTTTCCCTGTATCCTTGTTATGTTGCAAATGTTATGTTGCCATTCTACCCACCAATCAGGGCCTGGGCATGTAGACATCACCTGGCCCTGAGTGTTGCAATATTATGTTTTAAGTGTATAAAAAGGTGGGGAGGGAGACCCCTAGCAGACAGAGCCTGCAGAGTTACAGAGATTTTGCTGTGACAGGGAGAAAGCAAGTGTTCACTCCAGTGCTGGTCTCCGGTCTGAAAACCAGTCCTGTAGGCACTGGGCAAGAAGAGAGAACAGGTGAAATCTCTGCAAGGAGGTCCCTGCAACTATAACAAGTTGGGTATGTGTGATGTTTGTATGTTTTGTATAGTTGTGGATATACTTTTCCAATAAATTAATTTTATAAACTCCCGTATTCTATCTGGTGATATTGATCCCTGGTATTAGTCCTGGTCTCCCATGACACGCACTGTTTGTCCCACTTACCGATCATCTCCTCCTTTCCACCATCCTTTGCATCACCCTCTCTGCTCCTCCTCCCTCCTCACCCCCACCCAATCCCATCCTTCATAGAAACCTGAAATCCAATGACCCATCCTCCCTTATCTCCTCCACCTTCTCACTCCTCCCCCCACTCACATCATTTCCCTCTGTCCCACTGAACTCTTCCCTATCCACCCTCAATTCTGCATTATCCTCCTCCCGCGATTCAATCACACAACTCCACCCTGTGCATCCCACCACAAAACCACCTCAACTCTGACTCACCTGGCTCACCCATCTCTCCCTTCGCACAGAAATCATGGAAATATTTCCATTCCCCATCCTCACTTAACAACTTCCAATCTCTGCTTCACCAATACACCTCCACTCTACTCCCTTATCAAATCACTCACATCATTCACACCAATTGTTTTCTACCCAAAACAATCTGCTATGACCCTCCCCATCTCTCTTGACTAAGTCACCCTCCCCCTCAGCAATGGACCTTGCCTCCAACTTCTCACAAAAAATTAACAACATCTGTGCTTCCTTAACCACTGCTTCTCCCCCTCCATCCACCACCCCTACCCACTCCTTCCCCACCTTCTGCCCAACCTCTGATGATGATCTCCTCGCAATCATCAAACGCTCTCATCCCAGCTCATCCCATTCTGACTCCATTCCGCACTCCTTCCTCCATTTCATTCCACTCATCCTCTCCTATCTCCACTCCTTCAACTTCTCCCTATCCAGTGGACAATACCCAGACTCCTATAAAACTGTGGTAGTCATCCCTCTCCTCAAAACAAATCTTTCAACCATGCTAAACCCTAAAACTTTCACCCTATCTCACTCCATCCATACTTCTCCAAACTCCTCGAGTGCATCATTCACAACAGCTCTCCATCCAAACCCATTCTTTCCTTCCCATTTTCCAGTCTGGCTTCCATCCTTCACACTGTACTGAAATAGCCCTCCTTATCATCCAAAACTTTCTCTCCCAAGCTTGCCACTCCAAACTCTCCTCCACCCTCATTTTCTTCGACCTCTCTTCAGCCTATGACACTGTCGATCACCTCACTCTCATCTCCATAGTCACGAACCATTCCATCACTCACACTGCCCTCTCATGGCTCTCATCCTATCTATCCCACCGCTCCTACTCTGTCACCTTCAACAATTCATCCTTTCAGCCCACGAGCCTCCAAGTGGGTGTGCCCCAGGCTCCATCCTTTGACCTCTCCTCCTTTTCCCCTACACTACCCCTTTCTTTGACCTCGTCTCCTGCCATATATTCAACATCCATGTTTTTGCAGATGACATCCAAATATATTTCTCCTTCCCACTATTCTCACCTGAACTTTCCACCCGTATCTCTACCTGCCTTTCTACTGTTTCCATCTGGATGTCCTCCCACTTTCTAAAAATTAACCCAGATAAGTCTGAATTTCTATTCTTTCCTGCATCCTTCTCCCTCTCATTCTCCTCAATCCCCACCATCTCCTTTTCCTCCCTCACCATCTCCCCATCCCCTTCTGCTTGCAACCTTGATGTCACCTGTGACTCTTCCCTCGTTTTCGCCCAACACATCACCTCCATCACTACCACCTGTCTCTACCACCTACATGACAAAATATCTCATCCACTACCTCATCTTCACCCATCACGGCTACTGTAACTCCCTTCTCCTCAGTCTCCCCATCTAGTCCACCATACCCCTCCAACAAATCCAAAACTCTGCAGTCCCTACACTTCTCAATCTCCCCCACTTTGCCCATGCCAACATCACTGGCTACCCATCCAACAGCATTCTCTCTTCAAATTCCTCACCCTGATCTACAAATCCCTCCATGGTCTTGACCCGCCTTACCTTTCAGCACTCATCTCTTGCTCCACACTTTCCCGTCCTTTTCACTCCCTGTCTGCCACAACCCTCAGTCACCCCCGCCCGCTGCCCACTGTGCCCCCTCTCAGTTATGATCGTTTTCCTTACTTACCCCCCTCCATTGGAACAGGCTCCCCCACAAAATTTAATCTGCCCCCTCCCTAGCCCTTCCTAGAACTTCCTAAAGTCTCTCCAAAACTCTCCAAAGTCACCCACCTCACCGATCCAATTGCCTCCACTGTTTCTACTGTCAGACCCATCACTATGCCACCGACAATACTAAATACAGACCTGATCCCAACCCCTGCCCAACAATCAAGCAAGTTTTACTAACTAATGTAGAGCGCCCTGCCAACCTTAAGGTCATTAATAAACTACAGTACCTGTCATTTAACATTTTAACATTATAATATGTTGTGATGATTTTGTGATGATCCCTGTTGGCACATAGGTGGATAGTGTTTGGGGGTAAACCTATGTGCTTATAGTATATATAAATATCACACTTTTTTGTGTATTTTCACATTGGGTTACTTTTCATTTGAAAAAATATTAGAATTTCCTTAATATTTTAGATAAGATGCCTCCTGTTAGTTTGCATTGGTGAGCATAAACCAGCCTGCATAATGCCTTTGGGTGCCCTATGGTATGCACCAAACAAATATGTCCGGCCGTAACAGAAGTGAAGAATGTAAATAGGTGTACTGGGTATATTACTCCGGATGAACCGGAAATACATCATACAAAATGGCACTGTACGTTGTGTCACACGTCTGGGTCTTGACTACGTGTGCAAGCCCGGAGATCCATAAATGGGAGCTTTTAGCTACCAATGGTAAGCTTAGAACATTGTATACATTTAGCCACGCCCACTAGCACTCCTTTTGACACTTATATGCATATATATATATATTATGTGGTAATGGTTGGGGTTTCTCAGAGCTTGTTGGGAATCTGTATATAATGGTAAGCTTGGGAAAGGAGTCTGGGGCCTTAAGATGTTGCTTAAGATTTTTCTGTCTATAACATTATGGGGCTTATAAACTTCGATAAGTTCAGTGCATTGCCGAGCGATTTTGCATATTCTTATCGCACTATTAAAAATGTGTGTTAAAACACTAAAAAAAAAATCACAGATTTTTTTAAAGCTCGGTAAAAATGCAACATCGCACTACTTGCTTTTTTTTTCATAGACTTATCACACTTAAACTTGTTTGCTTAAACTGGAGCCTGGAAGAGCTGCACGGAGAGAGTTGCATCTCCCTGCACAGCTCTTACAGGCGATCGTGCAGTTTTAATGTAAATTTAAATAATAGAGTATTGTAGCAGGGGGTCTCCTGAGTTGAACCGCGTTAATTTCAACCTCGGGGACCCCCTGTTTACCGACTTCCAGGCCCCGGTATGGGGTGCCAGTATCTCCTGCGCATTTAAATCTCCTGTAACGTGACGCGGGACATTTAAACAATGCAGGGAGATACCGGCACCCCATACCGGGGCCTATAACTTTGGAAGCAGGGGGTCCCTGAGGCTGAAATTAATGTGGTTCCGCTCAGAAGACCCCCTACAACAATACTATGTTATTGAAATTTACATTTAAACAGCTTCATTACCTTAGCGGCTAAGGGAAAAGGGAGATATCCCGTTTGATTCACTCACCCAGTAGTTCACCCACTCCACAATTTGAGTCACATCTGTTTTCTTATCATTCACGAACATAAGAATATATTCCAGGACTGTTGGAGCACCCATTACCCCCCTATATTCTATCAAAAACCCACAGCCCTAGTTAAACTCCAGGGAAACAACTAAGATATGATTGAGATCAAAAATGGAACTAGACAGGGCTGCCCATTGTCTCCTCTCCTCTTTGCCTTGTCGATCGAGCCGCTTGCCTCCAAAATTCGAGATGATATAAATATTCAGGGTATTACAATCGGTGGAATAAATTATAAAATGTCTTTGTTCGCAGATGATATAATATTAACACTAGCCAATCCCCAAATGCCCCCGCCCAATATCCAAAACCTCCTAACGGAATTTGGCAAAATATCAGGCTATAAAATTAGTAATGATAAATCGGAGGCATTGAATTTATTCCTTCCAGCCCTGGAAATTAAGCTATTACAATTGAATTTTAATTATAAATGGAGCTCCTCCCATATTAAATACCTGGGAGTTAAAATTGCCAGATTTTATGGCTCTGTGTATAAATGTAACTACCCCCCACCCCTGTTTGACAGGATCAAAAAGGACCTGCGAACTTGAACAAATTCCAGATATTGTGGATTGGGAGAATAGTGTCAGTTAACATGAATATACTTCCTAGACTGCTTTACTATTTCTAGACTCTCCCGGTCCAGATACCAGGACCTGAACTAAAAGATTTACAAAGTAGGATTTTTCAATTTATATCGCAAGGCAAGAGACCGAGGACAACTACGTCGGTTATGGTGGCCGCAAGGGCAAGAGGGGACATGGGGGTCCCAGATGTGCTAAAATACTACCAAGCAGCCCAGCTGAGGCAGGTGCTGATTTGGAACGCTGACCCAAAACTATTTTGTTGGCTTGCCATTGAATCTCAATACACGAGGGCTTCCTCTCTGCCAATGTCTCTTTGGGCTCCTGGGGTCCGGGATGCCTAATGCTAAGATGTTCAAGTTGGGGTGGATGAGGTGCACTTGGAATATTTGGAATAAAACCAAAATGAAATATAAGCTTACGTCCTCCCTGTCCCAACTAACCCCTCTTTTTAATAACCAAAATATTCCCCCAGGTTGTGACACAAAACAATTTAGTCAATTCCAAATTAAAAATATCATGATAATAGCAGACTTTGTTGAAAAAGAGAAGTTTCTTTCCTTCAAAGAACTCCGAAGTAAATATGAGGCTCCGGACCTTCACATGGTCAAATTTCCCAGAATCTTGTTTTTCCTAAACTCTCAAATTTTGAGTTGTACTGTAGGAGTGGGATCTACCAGAAGGGATTGATCACAAAGATATATTTAGGAATGGAATCGTCAGTAAATTCTCCAGACCACAACTATATGCTCAAATGTGCCGAAGATCTTAATATGAAAATTGACTGGGACTACTGGGAGGATATTTGGAAATCCGCAGCAAAGACTTCCATTTGCACAACAACCAAAGACCATATATATAAAATCTTAATCCAGTGGTATCCAACACCAAGTAGACTGAGGCAAATTTACCCAGAGCCGTCTGATTTGTGTTGGAGGTGTTGTGGACAAAAGGGGGATATGGTGGACGTGCCCTGCCATTCAAAACTGTTGGTTAATGGTCCAAAATATTATTCGTAATATAACAGAGCTAACAATTCCTGTCGACCCACTGGTCTACCTACTGGCTAAACCAGTACAAGATATTAGCCGCCCTTTGAGACGGCAGATTTCATTTATACTAACAGTAGCTAAATGCTCAATAGCGGCTTCATGGAAGAAAATTGCCCACTCCACCTCCCCCCCCCTCTAGGCAGACAGTAGAGAAACTAATGAACAAAGTGATGTTCATGGAAAAGCTGACAGCTTTTTTTAAACAATCCACTGATGAATTTTATAAAACCTGGGATCCATGGCTTTAGAGTTAAGACGAGAGGAGGACGGTTAGGCTTGAATGATCCACGATATCCCAAAGACTTTTTTAATAAGCTCCCTTTTGGACGGATAATAATAAATAATAATCAATCAATTAAAACAAATTGATATTGGAGCCAAAAGTTGGATCAATGTGAGATATTTCTCCAAAGCTAGAGGCGGACGGAAAAGACAGGGGATTCATCCCCATATTCCCCCCCCCCCTCCCTCCTCTCCACTCCCCTTCCTCTCTCCTCTCCTTCCTTTCTTTCCCTTTTGCTACTCTTAAGTATTTATCTGTCTGTTTACCATGAGTACAATCTACACCCAGATGTAGCACTAGCACTAGCGGGTGGGCCCATGGTCTATCCAAACTACTCAGGTATGCATACAAAGGAATATTTTGACTGACTATGTTTATTGTTCTATGGATAATGTCTATTGCCCATTCTAATTCTGTCATTTTGATATCCATTTGTTTGATTATTAGTCTATCTGGTAATCTGATTATTCTTGTATTCTGTTATTTTTTTTTCTATGAAAACCCAATAAAAATATTTGGAAAAAAAATTATTTGTATAAAGCTGGATAAGCACGCCATACAGCAAGTGTTGATCTTAAGTTGCAAGCAGCCCATCTTGGTCCCAAAACTCTACAAATCTTGGTAATTTCTAGTCCAAGTTCTTCAGAAATGTTGAAAAGTGCCATTTAATTTTTGTTTGATTGGTGAAAAATCGTGTAGATTTTATCTATGAACATTTTGAAGTGATTCACCTGTTTTATTTCACTGATAGAATCATCTAAGACAAGTTGCAGATGGTGATTGCCTGGAAATTCTTTTGGAAATCTGGTGCTCACCCGGAATTTGCAACCAAACACTACACTTGCACCATCAGAACAAAATGCAACCAAATTATTTCTCAAATATCCAATATCAAATCCAACATCACACAAACTTTTTAACAAAGTTTTTTGTATAGTCTCAGCATCCTGTGCTTCCAACTCAATCAAATCAAGGTAAATTGTAGGCGATAGATGACAATCTTCAACTTTTACAAAAATGATGATCACTGCTTTATTAGATATGGTTGAAGCTTCATCAATGACGACAAAGTTTTTTTTTTTTTTCTATTATTTTAGTAAATAAATATTTTTTCATTTCTCTTGCAATGTGATCAACTATTTTTACAGCAGTTTTCCGAGTCCCACTCCCATATTCAAACCATTTTTTACTTGCAGTTCGATCTCATCTTCAATGTCAGAAAATTACCTATTTCTTCTTGCTATGCTGTAAACTGTATTGAAGACTTTACATGTAGCGCTGATATATTTTTGGTTAATTTTGTCTATGCATTTGGTAATTACATCATCAGTACGACATTTCATTTGTGCCACACATGATGTGTGTTGTTGTGCCTATGATGAAAAGTGTTCATTCATTTTTTTGTCAGAGAGAAGCTTGCTGGACGACTTTATTTTTTCCTGATGCTACAATACTGCAGCCTTTCCATTCCTTCAATACATAAATTCCTTTCATGTTTATGGCATCACATTTGGTACAGTGATCACAACCCAGTTTCTTGTTGCGAACAGCCAAACCATCATATATTTTTTTTTAATTCCTTGACCTACTTCATATTCCTGCAATCAGGAAGAGCAGCTGCTCGATCTCCATCTCTTGCATTGGAAGCGGATATTTTATCACCTCTTGGTGTTAGATGTTCCCTGGGATCCTCATTCCAAATTGCAGATACAGATGCTGAATCTTCATCTCTGATTTGTGCAGTATTGGAAGTGGACATTTCATCTCCTCTTGGTGTGAAATGTTCACTGGGATCTTCATTTGAAATTGCAGATCTCGTTTTTTTTAAATTAAATAATGTAATAAAACCTGTTGTCGCTTCATTTTTGGGTCGGAAATATGTAATTTTTTAAACTATTAAACAGGGATGAATGTGTGAAATCAGAGGTGAGAGAGGTGATAGACAATGGTTGATATTAGTTTTAAGACCACCAGCACTACTATATAATAATACTGTATATGTATGACTGATACATTTGAATTGGACTGCAGGGACACCCGCTGTGTCAAGCTGATGGGCCATTAGTCTGGCTGCAGAAATATCACAGAAATGTTGCAGCATTTCTGTAAGATAGCCACAGATTTTTCTAAGGCATGTTTTGAATGTTTGGGTAATACATGAGCAAATGTTACGCCGATGCTCGCCACAAACCGGGACCGGACCGCGGGGCTGAGGTGGGGTTATATAATCACCGACCTGAGTCCACGCAGACTGATCCGGAGTGCGCAGTTCGTAGTCGTACATCGCAGGGTCAGGATTGGAGAAGGCAGCATCGTCGTTATAGAAGCAGGAGTTCGGCAACAGGTAGTCAGGATTTCCCCGCTTCAGCTTAGGAGCGTGAGCGCGGGGGTGGCTTCTGCGCGAGGAGCGGCCTCGGCCCATGACGCCGATCTCAGCAGGAGGAGACAGCAGGCTGGCCGAAGTTCACCGCAGGGCAGCGTCGGGTAGAACCAACGCTTCAGCGCAGAAGTCCAAGGCAGGTCACTGCAAGAGGATCGCAGCAAGCCGCAGGAAAGGAAGGGTAGCCACTGCTAGGAGGGAATGCAGCAGGTACCGGTGCTGGCAACACGCTTCAGCACAGACGTCCCGGGTAGGCCACTGCAGGAGAATAGCAGCAGGCCAGTGCTGGCATCAACGCTTCAGCACAGACGTCCAGGGCAGGCCACTGCAAGGAGATAGCAGCAGGCCGCAGGAAAGGAAGGGTAGCCACTGCTAGGAGGGAATGCAGCAGTACCAGTGCTGGCATCAACGCTTCAGCACAGACGTCCCGGGTAGGCCACTGCAGGAGAATAGCAGCAGGCCAGTGCTGGCATCAACGCTTCAGCACAGACGTCCAGGGCAGGCCACTGCAAGGAGATAGCAGCAGGCCGCAGGAAAGGAAGGGTAGCCACTGCTAGGAGGGAATGCAGCAGTACCAGTGCTGGCATCAACGCTTCAGCACAGACGTCCAGGATAGGCCACTACAGGAGAATAGCGGCAGACCAGTGCTGGCAACAACGCTTCAGCACAGACGTCCAGGACCAGGCCTCTGGATACTCAGGAACTTGGAAGGTAAGAACGCTAGGAGAGAGGCCTGGGGTGGTTTGTGGCAGAGACAGTAACATAGAGGTAGGAATAATTATGCTCGGCGCTGGTTCAGAGCCAACGCCTAGAATATAAAGGGCGGAGATCCAATCACAGGAGGAGGGTGTGTGAGAATTCCTCCAATGAAGTAGCACAGGGCAGAAGCTGCAATGAGAGGCAGCACCTGTGGCATAGATTGCCAGAGGAAGCCTGCAACTGCACAGGTCTGCAAGGCAAAAGTCAAAGCCAGTAGTGGATTCCTTACAGCAAACAAGTATTGATTAAGTTATTGCTGAAATGTTCTGTGCTATGCTGTAATCAATATCCAGTGAACAATAATTTTTGTGAATACGCAGATAAGGCCGCGGCCAGGCTGGGAGCGAGCGCACTCTTGCTCGAGCACCCTGCCATGAGAGCAGGGGCAGTTTGTGTCACACTGTGTTTGAGCACGCTGAGCGGAAGCACGCTCGCTCTCAGCCTGGACAAGCCCTTATTCAGGAATAATAGCAATCAATAACCAAAAAAAGAAGGACACACACACACTGGAGAAGTTTCTGTTATATGGTTCTTTTCTCCATTCCACCTAAATACCTAACAAGCTATACTGTTTACACTAACCCCTGCCTGCTGCTCAAGCCAATTGCTGCTAGATAAAAAGGCATCAATATAAAAGTATGAAGACCATCCCCACCCCTGCACCCCCCCCCCCCCAAAAGAAGCCCCGTGCGTAGTGGCAGGACCCTTTTTTGCAGACACCACTGCAGCTTTAACTGATTACCATTTTGAAACCAGAATAGCCTTTTCCAATAGACAGAAGAAATCCCGTTTTGAACCCCCAGAAATTCGGCCAAAGTATTTCTGTCTAGTAAGAAGAACAAAAATCAAACAAACCAAAAAAAAACTTATTGGGAGTAAAACAACCAGGAAACATCCAAGGAGTGAGAAAAAGTAACATGTATTTTAAGGGAAAAAAGTGAGATTTGCCAAGGAAGCAATTGTAAAATTAGTTGGGACTAATTCATTAATCATAAATTCTGCAGATGTATTTAGCGATATGGAAATGTAGGTGTTGGCAAGAATGTAAATGTGGACTCTGAAATCTAAACTTTGTTGTGTAACTTGAGGCAGAGATACATTGTTACATTGTTTCAGGTTTCATTATAAAATAAATAAATGAATGCTGGAATCAGTCTTGATAGCATGTTGCAATTTTAGCAGCGGTTAATGTACAGTTAAATTGTTGGTTCATATTCTAAATTGTTTTTGGTATTGTGTTTAAGACATTTCTGTATCCATGACCAATGGTTTGTTACCTAGATTTTAATGTCCCAATATTAACAATTTTACTTTAATAAAAATGTAGTGTGTAAATATCCTTTTTTGTTGTAAACACTAAATGTTTTATATTAGACTGTAATGTTATTTTAACCCCTTCTGCATTGTTTAAAAAAAACATGTTGGTTCCTGTAGTGTTCTGTTTAATGCAAAACAAATAAAGAAAAGTCCCAGTTCACTGTCTTCAATTCTCACATCGTTTATTATCAGGATTTTGTTCCTTCTACAAATGCCCCTAAAGATTTTTGCACATGTTCCTGTTTTTTTTTGCAGTTAGTTAAAAACAGGATGGGGGGAGGGGGGCCCTCCGGCGGTTTAGCCTCACAGTGCACTCACCTGGTAACCACAAGTGTCGACTCGGTCAGGGAAAAGAGAAATGCTGGGCAAGTAATCCTTCTTCAACAAGCATGGATTGAGTGACGCGCCAGCCCCGATTCCACTCCACAGCGCGTTTGCGCAACTTGACTCTGCAGCTTCCATACCTCCCCTGACGTGGCGCCATGAAGGTGAGACTGGCTGACTGGCCATGGGGTCCTCGCATTGAACGGAGTCTCAGAGGGGGGAGTTAAGGGCTGGTCGTACCGGTTCGGCGAACTTTGAAAATTGTAGGAACAGATTTGCATGAACCGGTGCAAACTGGCAGAATCCCACCACTGGGCAGGGGTAAGTACAACATTAATTCATGCTGGCTGAGCAATGTTGTATTTATAATGGGCAAATGCGCTATATATGGATAATAGTAATTTTGCCCATTACAGTGTATTGGGGCTTGGGGGGGGGGGGGTATGGGGGTTGTATTGATTTTTATTATATTGCACTGTAATGTTTTTTTGAATGGGGAAAAGCGCTATTAGCCATCTTTGGCTAATAGCACTTTTTCCCATTCCGGTGTAGTGTTGTTGGTACAGGGGGTGGGTGAAGTGGTACTTGCCTCAGGATGGTGTTTAGGCCTTGCGGGAGGGTAGCACGAGGGTTTAACCCCTTGATTACCTTACCGGTTGATACAGCTAAGGTAATGAAGGGGTTAACTTCTCCTGCCACCCTCCCGCAAGGCATAAACACCCACCCTGGGGTAATGACAAGCTTCACCACATCCTGTACCAACAAAAAAGCAGTGCCTGCTATTCAACCCCTTACAGAAACTGTCTGTAATTTTATTTTTACTGCATAGTACTGAATCCGGGGGTCGCCGGAGCTGAAAAAAATATGCGGGTCAGCTCCGGAGGCCCCCGGAGACACGCGGAAACCCCCAGTTTCAATCCTATGCAGTAAAAAGAAAATGCTTGTTATGCATATCACAAATCTGATCTCGCCACCCTTTAGCACGTTTTTATAGTACAATATGTATATCAGAGTTCTGTGAATAGAAGTTGCTGGCAAAAAAAATGTGCATTTGGGCATTTTTTCAGCTATTGCACCACTTGTTAAAGCCAGAGTTATATAGCTATTTAAAAAGCTGTTTTATTGTGATATGGCACTGTTATCAGAGCTTTGTGAATAGCTCACATGCAATATCATACTAAAAGGGCATTTATAGTGCATTGATGCACTTATCAAAGATTAATGAATAAGCCCCTGTGTATCTTTGTAATGTTGCTCGTCTCAGAATAGGAAGCGAACCCGCAGGGCTGAGGTAGGGGTATAAGATCACTGACCAGAACCAGAACCAGGGGACAGAGTCCTGTTAGAGTAGTCGTGATCCAGGCAGAGGTCAAGGCAGGCGGCAAAGGTGCAAGTCCGGGTACAGGCTGGGGTCAGGCAAGCAGCACATGAGCGGTGAGTCGGTGAAATTGGCTGAGGTCGGCAACGGGGAATCCAAAAGAACAGGGAGGGTTCAGGAACAGGATAGGCTCAGGAATCAGAACACAAGGGGACCAGGTACACAAGGAAATACATACAATGCTCGGGCGGGGACTGGGAGTCACTGACAGCTATTTAAGCCCTGGAACAGGTGCAGCAAATTCAGGAAGTTCAGGAAGAGACCTGCCAGGACCCAAGATGGCCACAAAAGTCATGTAAGGGCCAGATCCAGCAAAACCCTGGACTTGAACCCTTACAATCTTACCATTTATTCCTCTGGATGTGAGTGTATAACTTAAACTGCTTTTTCTTCTTAACCACTGATTAATATGTATTAAACCAAGGCAATTCGGAAAAAAACAGCACCCCTGAGTGAGTTCCTCTGATTTTTATTATTTTTCCTTTTATTTTTTGTCCCCTATGGCTTTTTTTTGTTAATTTTGATATGATGACAATTTGAGTGCGGGTCCACCTTTGGATTTTTTTTTATACATGTATGTTCATCATCATCCCTTGTTGATCCAGTTCTGGATGAAACCCTCCCCAATGATGTTCCAGATACTCCAATTTCAAGCCTCTCTTCTCTACGTTGCTCCTAAGAATTTTCTGATTTCATCCTCCCATCATTCTTTTGGTCATCATAAGTATCTTTTAATCTCTCTTGGAATCCAGTCGAAAACCCTATACTGTATGTCAAATGATGGACATTGTTATACAGTTTAAAGTGACCCAGTTAAGGATTCTTCTAATTATCTAGTTTCATAGCGGTGCATCAACATCTGTCTAATGCTTCTTTGGGAACGGCCACACTTGTCGCATGTAAAAATATTAACTAAATATTTTTTATTAAATTATATATTTTTTTTAAATAAGACAAAATGTGGTGTTTATGGTGTGTAATGAGGCTTATAAAGACAAAATTTGAATAGCCATATTTTATACTGCATTATAAAGTTTGAAAGATTAGACCTTATTTTTTTTGTAATTAGATTTGTGAGGTCTCATGACCAAATATACACATGGAACAAACACCAATTTAAAATTCAACTTTTGACATACAGTATGGTTTGCTTGGGTACATCACTACACTAACACAGAAATCAAGGTCTAAAAAATGTATTGCAAAAATTAGAAAATTCCATTTGCCTTCCTAGGTAACCACTACCCATGGCAGTGAAAAGGCGATTCCTGGAAACATATTTTTGTGTGGAAAGACAAATCCCTGTCTGGACTTCTTTGGATGTATACATTCAGAAAATATATACTTTTGTTGAGAGTATATCTTATGCTATGGGGATGTTTCGTCTTGCCAAGAAATCTAATTACATTTAAGTGAAAAAAATCCATAGGTTTCACCGAAAATTCCGGGGTATAATATTTTTGTGGGGTGAAACAAGTTAGACATGTCTAAATTCGTTGTGGTGTAAAATATATACTTGTAAAATATATATTGTAAATAAAATATATATTTTCATGTGGGCATTTTTAAGCTAGAGGGCAGTTTTGCCTTGCCAATGATGGTGTGAACTTTTTACATCTGGTATCAATGCACTCAGGAGACCCAGGCCTAAAATATTTAGTATTCCTTTACATTATTATACTTAGCTTGTGAAATAGACAGCATACACAAGTGCTAACACGAAATCGTGCCTCTATAGTGATTGAATGGTGATGATCAAATAGTGATAAACACAAAAACAAGTGATAAAATGTCCAAAATAAGTACAGTAGGAAGTTTCTTAAGTGGAACAATGTCCTGAAGCTTACAAAACCTGGGTTTCTCTCAAAAAACCCTATGTGGAAAATTGCTACACGTAGGTTCTATTGGGCACAGGTACTGTAGTGGATCCGGTTAATATGCGGAAACTAAAAAAAAAGAAAGAAAATATAATGTAATATGTTTAACATAAATGGCATAACTTTTCAATAGGACCTATGAAATTTACACCCACATTTTCGCTATCTTGAGCTTTATCCTTGCTTCACGTAATCAAGCTGCAGGAGCTGCCTTCACCTCTCCCAGACTGTGCTGCCTTCTAATGGCTCGGACTGCAGGCCTGACCCAATGTAAGCTCCAGCGTAGAACAAAAGGATGTTGCATGATACAACAAGCCTCCTCTGTGCTGCCTTCTTCCTTCCTCAGACTTTGGATCCAACTGCAGAGCTGCTCACTGGCTGTCAAGCCCGTCGCTGTGGGCTCTATATAGCAAGGTAGATTCCAATAGCTGGAACTAGACAGACCTGGTAGTACATGGTCACAAGTATCAGGAATGTGCAGGGTCAGGTAAGCATGAGTCAAGGCAGATAGCAGCTAGAAGAGTCAGGCAGGTCTCTGGTAGCAGGATACAACAAGTCTCGTCCACTACCTGAGCCCAAGAGAACCTACGCCTAGCAATTATACTGAGCTTGTATGATACATTTTGATGTAATGTCCAAAATTAGTGTCCATATGAGAAATATTATGAATACTATGGTTTTTAACAAAGAGTTCCGGGTAGAATTTATTTTGGGTGGGAACATATGTTACTTATGTCTAAATTCCTTGTAGTGTGTACTATCAGGAAATACATAATTTTGCCTGGTCAATCATGGCAAGCATCTTTTGCATTTAGCCGTAAAAAAAACCAGGCATGAAGAGCAACTGATTGCAAAGGTAGTCTAGTCTTGACCTCGTTTCTAATTTCTGTTCACACATTGTGATATAATTGTGTTTTTGAAGCTTTTATATAATTGGCTATTGACCTACAGCTGCAGCGGCCGTTATTGAAACAAATCAAGGCGCCGATTTCGTGTGCTCTGCTGTACTCTACGCAGCATGAACTCGGCCAATCGCCCCAGGCACCCGCGCTTATCGCGTTTGCTTTGTTGAATTTCATGGATTCTGTTTCTTTGGGTGCAATGAAATGAATGAATTGAATGTGTACAGTACTGTGCTACGGTGCCAATTTAAGGTGTTTAAAACACAGAACTCTAAAATGCCATTTTCTGCACTCGCGTCTTAAGGCGGTAAGGTTAGAAGACATCCCGCGTCATGACATCGGTATTCCGATGTACAAAACGCATTGTGTTTGAATAACGGCCGCTGCAGCTGTAAGACTTGCCTAGCATGCAGTGACAAATTATGAAGAATGTTCACGCTATTCTAATTATTGATCTTTCTGTAGTGTTTGTGTCATGTTTTCTCTAGTAACATGTGAGATGTCTCTAGCATGGCTCCATAGTTGTCTGATTTTACTTTTCCGTTTTACATAATACTGGAAATGGAGGATGTTGCAGCGTACATACAACTACACACGCGGGTTCTGTGGATAAGGCTTATTTATTTTAGCCTTAAAACATACAGCACACCAAAACCAAATAGCTTCTCATCGGTAAACAAAAGAAAAATGGCTTTTTCTTCAGCAGCAAAACAAAAATAAGTTTCTCTTTAGCAGACAGAGCAAAAATAAGGCAGCTACTCTTTTGTATGCAGGAGACAGACAGTTCATAAACCATGTACTTTTCAAACAGACCTTGTATCAGTAATCTCTTCAGTAACTCACTCCTGTCTCCTGACCAGCTAGCTGCATGTGTGCACATCCTGGGGTTTTTAACACATCCTTGATTAGGCAGCGGGGATTCAACTAATTGCCATGAGCTTCCCAGCTGAAGTTAACCTCATCACTGCTGCACTGCAGACTAAACATATGTCTGCCAGGCATACAGCTGGTGGCTTTTATTTACCCTGTCACATTCGTCCCCTGTTAGTGTGTGGCTGGGGCTACGCATGGCTGGAGCCCGACCATCCACCCCTTATCTAGAAAAGAAATCAGCATTTGCGTTCTCTTTTCCCGGCCTGTGCTGAATCTCAAATGAGAAGGGTTGGAGGGCCATATACCACCTAGTTAACCTAGCATTGGAATATTTCATACTATTTAACCACTTCAGTGGAGCATGGTCTGTCACCAGAGTAAAATGGACTCCTGCCAGGTAATGCCTTAAAGCCTCGATTGCCCACTTTACTGCGAGGCACTCCTTCTCAATCACTGAGTATTTTTTTTCCCTCGGGAACAATTTCTTACTCAGGAAAAGTATAAGGTGTTCAACTCCCTCAAACTGTTGTGACAACACTGCCCCTAGCCCTATCTCTGATGCATCCGTTTGCACTACAAAAGGTCTGTTGAAGTCTGGGCTTCTAAGGACTGGACCCTCTGATAGACACCTTTTTATGTCCTCAAAGGCTCTCTGACACTCCCTTGACCATACCACTAGTGTAGGAGCACACTTTTTTGTGAGGTCCGTTAAAGGGACTGCCACTTCCGAATAGTTGGGGATGAACCGCCAGTAGTATCCTGCTAAACCCAGCAGAGAGCATACCTGCGTTTTTGTTTGGGGGGTCGGAACTTCTTTCAGGGCAACTACCTTGTCAGCTAGTGGCCTTACATTTCCACCTCCCACTGCATACCCTAAGTATTTGGTTTTTGCCTTACCCAAGGCACATTTCTTAGGGTTGGCTGTGAGCACTGCTTCTCTTAGAGATTTGAGGACCGCTTTCAGCCTATTTAGATGGGCCTGCCAGTGTTTACTATAAATGACAATGTCATCTAGGTAGGCTGCAGCATAAGCCCTATGGGGTCTCAGCACTTTATCCATGAGTCTTTGAAATGTGGCTGGTTGTCCATGCAGTCCAAATGGCATTGTCACAAACTGGTATAAACCCATGGGAGTGGCAAAGGCTGTTTTGCACTTGGACTTTTCCTCTAAGGGTATTTGCCAGTATCCTTTTGTTAAGTCCAGCGTGGATATATATTCCGCGTTACCAAGGGCGTCAATTAATTCGTCCACCCTTGGCATCGGATATACGTCAAATTTGGATACCGCATTGACCGTTCGGAGGTCCACAGAAAATCTTACCTTCCCATTGGGTTTAGGGACCATAACTAGTGGACTATACCACTCACTGCATGATTCCTCAATCACTCCTAAGTGTAACATTTCTTATACCTCCTTCTCTACCAGGGCCCTACGACTTTCAGGCAACCTATAAGGACGGGAACGTACTTTTACCCCATGTGCTGTCTCGATCGCATGTGAAATTAAGTTAGTTTGCCCTGGTAAATCAGAAAAAACATAATGGAATTGTGTAATTATTGCTAACAAGTCCCCTTTTTGTTCAGAGGACAACTGTTTACCCATTGGGATTTTATCGTCACCCACGATGTTCTCCCGTGGGGCCTGAGGACCCAAGTCTGTTTCCTCCTCCACCGGGTGGATGAATAGAGCCTGCTGCATCTTCCAGGGTTTCAGCAAGTTCACATGGTAAATTTGTTTACCCTTCCTGGACCCTGGTTGAGCGATCTCGTAATCCACATCACCCGTGCGGCGGAGTACTTCGAATGGGCCCTGCCATTTGGCCAGGAGTTTACTCTCGCTACTGGGTAATAATAACATCACCTGGTCTCCCGGGTGAAACACTCTCATGCGAGCATTCTGATTGTAATGTCTCTCCTGACTGTCCTGGGCTGATCTAAGATTCTCCCTAGCAAAATGGCCGACCACATCTAGGCGCTTCCTAAGGTCTAGTACATATTGCAGGGTATTCTTACAAGGGGACCGATGTTCATCCCAGGACTCCTTTAGGAGGTCTAGGATACCCCGGGGGTGGCGGCCATACAGCAGTTCAAATGGGGAGAATCCCATTGGAGGCCTGGGGAACTTCCTGCACTGCAAACAGCAGAAAAGGGAGAAGTTCATCCCAGGCTCTCTTCTCTGAATCTACAAATTTCCTCAGCATCCCTTTTAGAGTTCGGTTAAATCTTTCCACCAATCCGTCAGTCTGTGGATGGTAGACCGATGTCCGAACAGACTTGACCTCTAGTAATTTTAAGACATCCTGCATCAGTTTAGCAATAAAATTTGTACCTTGGTCTGTCAACATAACCTGGGAAAGTCCAATCCGTGAGAACAGCTCCAACAACTTGTTGGCTACTTGCTTTGCTGTTGCTGTTCTCAGGGGGAACGCCTCAGGATATCTTGTTGCATAATCAACAATTACAAGAATAAACCTGTGTCCTTTCTCAGAAGGTTCTAGTGGTCCTACCAAGTCTACCCCAATCCTCTCAAAGGGAACTGACACCAAGGGTAGAGGAACCAAAGGGGCTGGTTTTTGTCCCTTTGGACTAGTTAGCTGGCACTCTGGACATGCCGCACATAACTTAGCAATATCACTATGCATCCCTGGCCAATAGAATCGGGACGAAATACGGTCCAATGTTATATCCCTGCCCAGGTGACCACCCCAAGGGACAGTATGGGCTAGAGTGAACACAGATTTAACAAACGCCTTGGGAACCAATATCTGTCTGGTTACCTCCCCTGTTTGTGTCTGCCTATTCACCCTATACATGATATCATTTGATAACTCAAAATGGGGGAATACTATCACCCCCTGTGCATTCAAAATTTGCTCATCAATTTTTACCACCTTATCATACTGTCTAGCAAGGACTGGGTCTTTCCTTTGCCTCTGGCGAAAATCAGGGAGGTATAGGTCTGGTAAATCTCCAGGGCCCATATCCCCCTCCCTCTGGTCATCCCCAGTCATCACTTGTGACTTCTGGCTATTAGAATGGTCACCTTGAGACACAGATTTCTGCAACCAGTCCTGTTTGTCAGAGCGGCTTTGCTTCCGAGTCTTTTGAACTCGGTGTCTACTAGGAAAAAGGTCTGCCGAGAAGGGGAACAGTTTGCCAGGGTTCTCCTGAGCCATAGAATAAGGCTCCTTATGAGAGACTGGAGCCATTAGGTCCGAAAAGAAAGGCCAGTCCCGGCCGAGCACAACGGGGGCAGGGAGCCAAGGAGCAACTCCTACTTCGAGGTAAGCCTCCTGGCCTTTTACCTGTAGCCGGATTTTGGCCGTCGGATACCGCTTTACATCGCCGTGTATACATTCTATACTCCATGGGGAGTCAAAAGAACACACATTAGGCGGTAGCAGTTCCTGGAAGACCAGAGTTTTCCCAGAGCCCGAATCTACAAGGGCCTGGACATTTTTTTCCCCATCTCTCCGTGCTGTCCCTTCGCCAGGTACGCCCTCCCAAATTGAAGTGAGATTCCCTCTTCTCCTAGGGATATCCTCTCTGTGCCAGGTCCCTGGACACAGAGTGGCTTAGACAGGTTGATTGGTCAACCTGGACCGCTAGTTACTGCACTAGGGTCACAAAGTGTTCCTACAATCCCTTATGCAGGAACATATAACTTCCCAACAACTTCCCACAGCTGCTGGAACCACCCTCTAACTAACTGTGTTGTGCCTTATATACTTCAGGAGGCAGGCGCATCCCTGATGTCACTATCCAGGGACTCAGAGCATACAGCCACTCCCCTCCATACATAGGGCACCTCACCCTGGTGTGAGGGAAAACCTCCATAACTACTGCTGGCATACCTGTACTTACCAGGACTTACTGCCAACAGAGAGGAAAGTAATATACCATCATCATGCATGGCTATATACTCCCCCTGGTGAATCCCCACCGTCCTGGCTGGGGCCTAAATTTGGTGTACCTTGCTCCAGGAAACACTGTAAAAGAACACACAAATTAAGCGTCAAACATTATCACCTTTACATAATAATGCAAGAACCTTTCGCTCACTGACCAGCAGGGAGCGTTAAAGAAAAGGTCAGACCACTCCTTGACGGGACCTAATAATAGTGTCGAGGGTCTGGTTTCTTCACCTCCCGTCCCGCTGCATCGGTGACTGTCACGCTATACTCTCGGAGCAGGCCTCGCTCATTACAATACACCACTTTGTGCATGTAAATGCTGCGCCCGATTTTCCAAACCCTCATCAGTTGGGAAACCCTCTGCTCAGCCTGAACTCCCTTAATGGCTCCTCCCTTATTGACAATATAATATTCTATGTCATTACGAAGCCACCTCTCTCGATTGTCCTCTATCTCCCTCATCAGAGGTTCGGGGACATATGGGTACTCAAGCCCATGAGACCGTTTATATTTGGCTGTAATGGCCCGTTCAGCCCGGCAGGCCCGGGTTAATTTAGTTTGCCCAGCCTTTCCCAGTAATACCCATGACAAGGGCTCATCTGACTCCACCGGATCATCTAACCCTTCAGATCCCTTTGGGGTAATAAAACCCCCTTTATTTCGGTCCCACCTCACTCGCAGCTCTTTGAGGTATGCCTCATCGCTGAAATCCCCAGGAGCCCACCAATGGTCAACTACCCCATCCCTTTCTAAAATGAAACGGGTGCGGTCTATCCAGGCGACATAACCCTCATATAGTGGTGCCCACCATCTAGTTTCCCGTACCTCCTCCGAGTTGGATTCTAGTGGCTCTTCCTCTTCAGGCCCGCCCGATGATACCCCTGAAGTACCCTCAGATTGCGTAACCTTTCCCTTACACTGTGACCAGTGTCCACCCGTGATACCCAACACACTAGTACAATCACTGGGTACCGACCCTCATCGGGAAATCCTCCCTCCACCCTCCGATCCATCATCCGAAGTTCCCCAGTCCAGGCTTTCAGTCCGTTCCTCGGTAGTACCCCGGGAATCCCCTGACATCCCCAGGCTAGAGGTAGACCCGAATGAACAGGTGACAGGGACAGGGGATTTAACTAGGGCCTTGGGGCTAACTTTGGGGATGGACGGGGTTGGGGGACGGGGCCGGACTGTAGGTATCGGCAGGGTTACGGCCTGCTCTTCAGCAATACCTGACTCGCTTCCGCCACAAAGTCCGTTCTTTCCTCCGGCAGCAGAGCTTCTCGCTCTCCGGCTCGAGCGCCCACTCCGTCTGTCAGTAGGGGATCGACTTCCACTGCTCGACCGCAGAGGCGCGATCACCGCCCACTCGATGCCGCTCTGGTCGTCCGGAACCTCCTCCGTACACGCACGTGCTTCGACGCCATCTTGGGTTGGGTCCCCAATCGAGACCTCTTCCTCCACGAGGACATCCGGCAACGCCCGTCTGCTACGCGGTCCAGCCTGGCCCTGGATCCGCTCTTCTTTCACCTCCACCCCCTGGATCTGCGGCGAGCACTGAGCTAGCCTACTGCTCTGCAGCGTCGGGGTGGATCGACCTCCTTCCGACCCGCTAGTCACCACGGCAGTGGGACTCCAGCGATCGGGGTGTCGCGGTACTGGGGACACTCGACTCCGTGTCTCCACACCACGAGGGATAGCCTCCCGCCACGGGATACCACTGGTATGGTACTCCATCAACAAGTCCTGTGCATCTGCCAGCCTGGCACACTCCTCGTCCGAGGATTCTAACTTACAGTTCGGGCGGGGCATTCCAGTAGGGGACCGTCGATGGGCTCCTTTTCGGTCACCTCTCCGATGGCTAGTTTTCTCTGACTTGAGAACCCGGCCTGATTCCTGCTCCGCGGGGCCTGCACTCTCACGCCACAATGCACCCGGAAGCTCCGCCGCCGACATCGGGGTAGAATCTTTCACTCCCACAGCTTGTACCGGCACACACGTCGTCATGGGCCACATATATTGCAGTCCACAATGAAGACATCGAGCCTCGCTGCCCACAGCTCCGCCCGGCAGTCTGCACTGCAGGCAGAGACAGACCACTGTCTCCACACCCTCTACGCGGATAATCAGGAAGCCTCCTGGAACCGAATAGGGATGGGTAGAGATCAAGGGACTCTGTTCCACTTTCTCAGAATGTTCAGCCATAGTAACCAATGGAGGCACTCGTCTTAGAGGTCTGTATTGATCAATGGCTCTTCGCAACTGAAGGGCAGGGGATGGTTGAGCAATCCCTCCCCCTACTTCCTCCATCGGCATCGGGTGGAATTGCAGACCACTCCCCCTTGTTGAAACTAGGGGGATGTCTCGCAGCTTTGTAGGCTGACCCAGCACAGGGGCGGAGTGAGTCATAGTCCATGAGGGCGCGGCTCCAGCTTTCGCGCCAAACTCCCCAACAGGGTGGAGTTTTCTCGTTGCCGCCAATCCTGGCCAACAATTAGCAAACTGCAAAGTTGCAAGACTTTCTGCAGCTGGCCCATGCGGTGTCCCGGGAACACGGGAACCGCCATTTTGGTGAGTACGGTCCTTCTTCATATTTGAGGTAGCGTCTGGCTGTTTGTTTATTGGTGTATAACAAAGTCCATTTCGTTCCTCCCATCTCGCAAGACTGTCGTCCTCACTAGTCTTGAGGGTACTTTCCCGAGAACATAGACAGGACAAACACGGCGTAGCCACGGCTTTCACGCCATTCCATAACAAGCTCACAAAAGTCCCTTCTGTAGCTAGTTCTTCTTCCTCAGTCCGGCATCCTGGACCTTCTGCTCTTTGCAGATCCTCCATTCTGACGGTTGTTTCTCGATCACTGTATACTGGGTTACTGTACATGGAGCTCCGCTCTGCGGGGCAGCTACCACATCAGTACAATAAACATGCCTTGTGCACCACCTTGTGTACCTAACATAGATCTGACTCGTGTTTTCACTACCTCACGCTAGGCTCACTCTTTCGTGTCTGCTGTAGCTCCTTCCCCCCAGTCTGTGCTCCCTTCGGTAAGTGATCTGGAATGGGCTAGAGTACTCTGGGGCTTCCATGCAGTACTTGGGCGTCTACCTCTCTTGGTCAGCCTAGTGCAGACCCTCTCCAGGAGTCCTGACCTAGTTAACAGGCTATCCCTTCAGGCATCCTACCCCTAGCGCTACTTCAAGGTGACTCGGACAGCTATAGCCCCTCTCCAGATCCACTAACTCCTCTCAGGTTCCCAGGTTACTCCTGCGGTTCCATCCCAACACAGCACAAAGTGGCAGCATACACTTTCCCTGTTTCCTAGTGTGCCTAGCTAAAGCCTGTCCTGTTGACAGATATATATCTCAGCAGCGCCTCCAATTGTAACGGGTTTTCCCCCCCCCAATCTCACATTGGCCCGGGTGGTCTACTTAATCCCCATTACGTGTTCGTGTCTGGTGGTGCACCTGCAGGCAACAGGGCTCCTGAGTCTCCCGCTTGATGGTATTGGGGGATGTTTTCCAGACAGGCAGCTGAGGTAGTGGGTGCGAGTTCAACTTACATCATGTGCAGCGCCTCCACCTCATCAGGGTCTGTGCATCCGCAGGGAGATGGTCCTGATGAGGAACTCCTTCTTGGTGGTGACTGCCACTGTTGAGTAATTTCACACTCACACAGTGGGGGTTTCGTTAACAAGGTCATCTTTATTGTAGATTGGGATGTAGCAGACTGCCCCATGCAGCTGCCGGCTCTAGCCGCACATCTCTCCGTGCTGTCCCTTCGCCAGGTACGCCCTCCCAAATTGAAGTGAGATTCCCTCTTCTCCTAGGGATATCCTCTCTGTGCCAGGTCCCTGGACACAGAGTGGCTTAGACAGGTTAATTGGTCAACCTGGACCGCTAGTTACTGCACTAGGGTCACAAAGTGTTCCTACAATCCCTTATGCAGGAACATATAACTTCCCAACAACTTCCCACAGCTGCTGGAACCACCCTCTAACTAACTGTGTTGTGCCTTATATACTTCAGGAGGCAGGCGCATCCCTGATGTCACTATCCAGGGACTCAGAGCATACAGCCACTTCCCTCCATACATAGGGCACCTCACCCTGGTGTGAGGGAAAACCTCCATAACTACTGCTGGCATACCTGTACTTACCAGGACTTACTGCCAACAGAGAGGAAAGTAATATACCATTATCATGCATGGCTATATATATAAAAGGTATGTTTTATACTGTATGCCTTATGATTATGCTCCAATAGTGTGCTTCTTTCTCTAAAGACCTCTGATATTCTTTTCAGAGTTCTCTATTGTTGGTTTATAGTGTTCCAAACCAGTGCACAGGTAGCACCCTCCTGCTACATCATAGTGGGTTAAGGCCAACATCATGAACTCAGTTTTTTCAGAAATTTTGGTCATAATACATTTACAGCTGCAGCGGGCGTTATCCAAACAAATCACGGCACCGATTTCGTGTGCTCTGCTGTACTCCACGCATCAAGAACGCGGCCAATCGCCCCAGGCACCCGCGCTTATCGCGATTGCTTTGTTGAATTTCATGGATTATGTTTCTTTGGGTGCAATGAAATGAATGAATTGCGATGTGTACAGTACTGTGCTATTGTGTCAATTTATGGTGTTTAAAAACCAGAACACTAAAATTCAATTTTCTGCACTTGCGTCTTAAGGCGGAACGGTTGGAAGACATCCAGCGTCATGACATCGGTATTCCGATGTACACAACGCGTGATTTGTTTGAATAACGCCCGCTGCAGCTGTATGTTTACTTGTTGAGCATCATCGTTTCTTGCAACTTTTTATATAGGTTTTAGAATTTCACATTGAAAGTTATTCATGTATTCATATACATTTTTAATCCTAATTACACCATATCTGTAATTAATTAGCATACCACTGTGAATGAAATATTTATTTGAATATTTTTAGTGCACCAGCAACTCTTTTTCACTGAGTAACTAAGTTTTCAATCAGTGTGTGGAAAGTGGTCCGAATATGTCGCCCCATTATTAATTTTGCTGGACTCTCTCCTGTTGTCTTAATTGGAGTAGTGCGATAACTTAGTGCAATGTAAGGATCATGTTGTTTTAGTACTGTATTCGTTTTGCAATTTGACCTATTCTCTTAGCCATCCCATTTGCATGTGGGTTGTAAGGACTATTGATGAAATTAGCGGTCATACAGTACATCTTAGCAAAGTTTTTAGACTGACTAGCTGTGAACTGAGGTCCATTATCAGATACTACGATTTCTGATATGCCAAATTGGACAAATATGCTTGAAAGCCTTATAATAATAACATAACTTATAATATTTGGCAATTCCACTTTACATTCCTCCCTCTCCTCCCGCAGTTCTGCTCCAGACCCTGACAACCTGGTCAGGAACTACAACTCTGCCTTATCCTCTTCTCTAAATCTACATGCCCAGCTTTCTCTCTGCCATCCTTGCCATTCTAACCCCAGACCCTGGCTAAATTCCCATATGCGCATGCTGCGTTCCTCCATTCGTTCCTCTGAACGCCTCTAGAGGAAATCTCACACTCTCGCAGACTTCGTTCACTACAAATTTATGCTGTCCTGTTTCAACTCTGCCCTCTCTCAGGCTAAACAAACCTATGTTTCTTCACTAATCAACACGCACAAGTCTAACCCACTCCGACTCTTCTCTGTCTTTGACTCTCTACTCAGACCACCCTCTGCTGCCTCCTCTTCTTCCACCATCTCACTTCAGGATTTTGCTGACTATTTCAAGGAAAAGATGGAATCCATACATCAGAACATCTCCTCTGTTTCCTCCTCCCATCCCACAACACTTCCTAACTCTCCTCCTGCCTTCCTTGACTCTTTTTCCGCCATCTCGGAGGAGGATATGTCACTGTTGATCTCCTCTTCTCCCCCTACCACCTGCCCTCTTGACCCCATTCCCTCCCATCTCCTAAAACCTCTTGCTCCTACTATAATCCCTACGCTCACACACATTTTTAACTCTTCCCTCTACTCTCGTACCTTTCCCTCCTCCTTCAAACAAGCAACGGTTAAACCATTACTCAAAAACAGCAAACATTACCCTACCTGTCTTTCTAACTATCGACCTGTCTCCCTCCTGCCTTTTGCCTCCAAACTTCTTGAATGTCTTGTATTCTCTCGTTTGCTCTGTTTTCTCAACACCTATTCTCTCCTAGACCCTCTACAATATGGCTTCCGCACTGCTCACTCCATTGAAACAGCCCTCACTAAAACAACTAATGACCTCCATGCTGCCAAAGACAGAGGTCATTACACTCTGCTCATATTACTCAACCTCTCTGCAGCATTTGACACCGTGGACCACCCTCTTCTCCTTCACATTCACCATACTCTTGGTATTCGTAACAAAGCTCTATCCTGGATCTCCTCCTACATCTCCCATCGTACTTTCAGTGTCTCTTTTGCTAACACCTCCTCCTCCTCTATCAATCTCTCTGTGGGGTTAACCCAGGGCTCTGTCCTGGGACCCCTTCTCTTTTCTCTGTACATACTTTCTCTAGGTGACCTAATCACATCTCTTGGGTTTAAATATCACCTCTATGCTGATGACACACAAATTTACTTTTCAACCCCATACCTTACACCTGCTGTACAGACCAAAGTTTCTGAATGTCTCTTTGCGATATCATCCTGATGGTCCTCTCTCGACTTACACTTAACATGGCAAAAACAGAGCTCCTAATACTTCCTCCCAAACCTGGCCCTTCTACCTCCTTCCACATTACTGTTGGAAGTACTATCATTGTATTGTATGTCTTTATTTATATAGCACCATTAATGTACATTGCGCTTCACAGTAGTAATACACTTGACAATCATAAATAACAAACAATAAAAATAACAGATCATGGAAATAAGTACATCAGACATAAAAGTAACATTGTGGGAGAGGAGTCCCTGCTCCGAAGAGCTTACAATGAGCTTACAATCTAACTGGTAGGGAGAACATACAGAGACAGGAGGAGGGCATTCTGGTAAGTGCGTCTGCAGGGGGCCAAGCTTTATGTATCGTGTATAGTATTAGCCACAGTGCTACTCATATGTTTCTTTAAGCAATTGTGTCTTAAGGTGGTTCTTAAAGGTGGATAGAGAGGGTGCTAGCCGGATATTGAGGGGAAAGGCATTCCGAAGGTGTGGGGCAGTCAGTAAGAAAGGTTTAAGGCGGGAGAGGGCTTTAAATACAAAAGGGAGTAGAGAGAAGACATCCTTGAACAGAATGCAAGATTCGGGATGGTGTATAGCGAGAAATTAGGGCTGAGATGTAAGGAGGAGCAGAAGAGTGTAAAGCTTTAAAAGCGAGGAGGAGAATTGAGTGTGAGATGCGCGATTTGATAGGAAGCCAGGAGATGGATTTCAGCAGGGGAGACGCTGAGACAGATTTAGGAAAGAGGAGAGTGATTCTGGCAGCAGCGTTAAGGATAGATTGTAGGGGAGGCAGGAAGGCCGGATAGCAGGAGGTTACAGTAATCGAGACGGGAGAGAATGAGGGCCTGAGTCAAAGTTTTAGCAGTCATTCACCCAGTAGCCCAAGCACGCTGCCTAGGGGTCACACTTGACTCCTCTCTCACATTCTCCTCTCACATTCAAAACGTATCTAAAACCTGTCACTTTTTCCTCTGCAATATTACAAAGATACGCCCTTTCCTCTGTTGCTCGACTGCTAAAATTCTGACTCAGGCCCTCATTCAAGATCTTATCTTGCATTAAACAGTGAATATACAACACATAATCAATTGGTATTGGACCTATTGAGGTTCATCTTGACCCACAACTACTTCACCTTTAATGGTACCATATATCATCAACTAAGAGGTACGGCGATGGGGACCACCTGTGCCCCCACCTATCTAATCTCTATCTTGGCTGGTGGGAGGCGGAGGTGGTCTTTCAAGAAGTGAATGAGATATTCACTTCACACATCTCTCTATGGGTCCGCTACATAGACGACGTCCTGATCCTGTGGCAGGGGACACGGGCATTGTTTATTGAATTTATCAAAATCCTCAATACCAATCACTTTAATCTACCTCTCACCTATGAGATCAGCTCACAGGAAATAACATTCTTAGACCTTAAAATCATGAGGGGTACTGATGACAAAGTCGAAACGACTATACATCGTAAAACGACTGCTACCAATAGCCTTTTACGTTTTGAGAGTCACCATACAAGACGATTAAAGGAAGGTATCCCCATCGGTCAGTTTCTGAGAGCCCACAGAAACTGTTCGACTCTGACTGCTTTTGAGATACAAGCAAGTAAGATGAGAGAGAGGTTTACAGAGCATGGCTACAGCCATAGATCGATTTCTAAAGCATATCGAAGAGCCAAATTTACTGATAGAAACACTTTATTGAGCAAGAACTCAACCAAGTCTCAGGACTCAAAATTGATTAGGTTTGTGGGAACTTATAATAATCAGTGGTCTGAAATCAATACCATACTAAGCAGACACTGGCATATTCTCACCGAAGTTCAAGACCTGAAAGAAGTCTTGAAGTCAACACCTACATTGGTCAGTAGGAGGTCCTTGAACCTCAATGATAAATTGGTTCATAGTCATCTTAAACCACCTGTACTGAACACTTGGCTAACTAATAGGTCCACTGGCAACTTTAAATGCCAGGGCTGTAAAGCCTGTTCACATCTCTCTGTAACGAATAAATTATCCAATTGGAATGACACCAAATCCTTTACGGTACGCCAGTTTATTAACTGCCGCACGAAAGGTGTGATTTATCAGGTTGTATGCCAGTGCCATAAAAAGTACGTTGGCAAGACAATAAGAGAATTTCGCCAACGTATTTTAGAACATCTGGGGGCTATCCGCAACCATCTTGATACCCCCTTGGCTAATCACATCCATCAAGTGCACAAAGGAGATACCACTGACCTAACATTTCTGGGAATAGAAAGTGTTCCCCCCAATCCAAGAGGTGGGGACTGGAACCGTCCAATCCTGCAGAAAGAATCCAAATGGATTTATATCCTGGGAACATTAGCTCCAAGGGGAATTAATGAGGGCTTCTTATTCTCTCCCTTTATTTGAAAGCTTATACCCAATTTTTCACACTTTGGCAGTGGTTCAAATTCCCCCACACACTTTCATCCTAAAAGGTCGTTGACCTCACTCACCCTACTTACCTGCTTCTGATTATCTCATTTAACATGTATGTGTGAGTTATTCACTCTCTCTGACAAAATTACCACACTGTGTCTTTAAGATAGGCTTTATTATGCAATTGTTTCATCTCTGGGTTCTGCTTCTTTCTGACACAATTACCACACTGTGTCTTTAAGATAGACTTTATTATGTAATTTTTTTCCTGGGTTTTGCTTTGTTTGAGCTGTCTCTCTGTTGTCCTCATTAGTTCAATAGCCTGTAGTTGGTTATACTCAGCTGCTGTGTATCACTGTTTCATTGGTGATTAGTTGCATACAAATACTCCCTCAGTCCACACAGACGTCACCACTTTTGACAAAGCGCCTCTGCGAAACGTACGTCAGGTGGGAGGCAGGACCAGACTGACGTCATGACGTTGGGACGCAACAGTAAGGGGTTGAACTGATCGGAGTGCTTGTAGGACTCACAAGTCGCCGAGATGCAGGTCTGACATTCTAAACTTACTATGAGCCTGGATATTATACATATTGTTGCTACATTACTACACTGGCTACATATAACTATCTAAGGTTGTGCCAAACACCACTTAATAAGGGTGGTAGTAGCAACTTCTTAGGCTATCTATTACATTACATTGTATTGGGTACTACTTGCAGCTGACATGCTTGCTGCTTGATACACTCCTGACCACCTGCATTAATTCACCCTACCTGTTTGCGATACCCCTGTTCCTCACTTTATTCCTATTATATGGTATAGCTACTCATTATTTTTTATGACTATTTGTTTACTTTGGAGGCTATAACTTGATACGGATACGATCCGTGCCTCTGAGCTATTTAAACACATTTTGTGGGCTCTTCCTTAGTCGTTTGCTGTGTACACCTTTAGGCACTACTAGGGGCTATCAACTGATACGGACACTGATCCGTGCCTCTTAGCATTACATTTTGTCTTTTGCTTATGTGAGTAGCCACCACTGCTGATAATTATTTTGCTTTTGGAGGAACAATATTAGTCATTTAATTATATATATATATATATATATATATATATATATATATATATATATATATATATATATATATATATACATACATACATACATACGATTCAGTCTGCTTATAACCTGTTTATTTTAAACAGGTTTTTTAACTCACCTTATTAGTGCTGTACCCAAGAGCTAGTAACTATTTATTGTGACTTATTTAAGTCTCATCATTTAGATGGAGTATTGGTACTCATTATTCAGTTACACCTTGGTTTGCAGTTTTTGTTATTTATGTACACATTGTTTGTCTTGTTGTATGTGTTTTGATCACCATAGTGACTTACTCACTCTGTTATATTTTACTTTAATATCATTAAAATTTATCTTAATTAAATAATCATATCATCCGCAACATATCGAGTGCTTGCAATAGGGTTTGCTTTCTTTGGTTTCATTCCTTGCATTAAACGGGCAATGGATGGAAGGGAAGTAAACATTATTATGCCCCTTTACAAAGCATTAATAAGACCACACCTTGACTATGGAGTACAATTTTGGGCACCAATCCTAAGAAAAGACATCTTGGAACTAGAGAGAGTGCAGAGAAGATCCACCAAATTAATAAAGGGGCTGGACAATCTAACTTATGGAGAGGCTAGCTAAATTAGATTTATTTACATTAGAAAAGAGGCGTCTACGAGGGGATATGATAACTATAAACAAATATATTCGGGGACAATACAAGGAGCTTTCAAAAGAACTATTCATCCCATGGGTGGCAGGCCCACATTCTCTCCCGTCTTGATTACTGTAACCTCCTGCTGTCCGGCCTTCCTGCCTCTCACCTGTCTCCCCTACAATCTATGGAAGGGAAGGGGAGGGTTAATTCCCACTTGTGATGCTAACCAGGAGTAGGCAATGTTTGATCATGATATAAAAATATAAACATCTTCATAGCATAGGACAGTTCATAAGACTCAGGATTCCAGATAGTCCAATGTTAAACACACTCCCATAGATTATGCCACTAGCCATATAGGTAAGTCTTATGTGGTGGTCTAGGTAACCGTGTGTGGGACTGATCACATAAATGAAGTAAATGGATTACTCACTGCTGACCTTGGGGATATCCTGGTCCTGTCCTGCGTGCTCCTACCAAGGAACAATTGAAAAGAGTACAGGGAAAACGGCGGTGCATCTGCTGCTGCTGCTGCTGAAGATTGGAAACCACAAACTGCAAACCACAAAATATCCTAGGTGCAAAAATGTATTTTAGGGCATAGTAACAGCCAAAAAGAACACTCTGACGCGTTTCCCGTGGTATCCCACGCTTTATCAAAGAGTAAAATCACTTACAACGATCACATACTTAAATACCCACAATTCCCTCTCCTCTCCTATGACGCTGTGTAATTTGGGCCAATCGGAAGCGTGGGAGGCGTCACTCCCCTCTAGCTGGTGTAAGGCACATTAGCCTGAAGCAAACCCAGCTGTGCTTCACAGTGCAATTGCATGGGAGGTGAATGTATCCTCCCCTTGATGACGCGACGGCCCTTCTGGCCAATCATAGGCCTTAAAAAACGGGACGTCCTGAATGTAAACAAAGACTGACTGACAGCTTTATTCAAGAAAAGGAAATGGTGGGTATACTCCTAAGAACAAATAACATTAGGATCATCGCTCAAGACACATTAAATCAGTATGTCTAGCACTGTTCAACGCTGCAATATATAAAGGAACAATGATCCATATAATGAAGTAAGACAATTAAAAAACCACTATCAACACTATAGTGGAGTAATACATAAAAACACACAAATTGCTGTGTATTACCCTCACAGTACACAAAGAAAATATATACAGTTAGAACCTAAGTTAGGAATAATTGCCACATATGCATGATATCTAGATCATGCTAAATCTTTCTAGTTAAACATAATGATATTCAAAATGACATTGTAGTTTAACAGGATGGGGTCCTATGGACTATATGGTTACAAGAAGATCAAAAATGATTGTACCATCAAACACGAATATAGGTGCAGTACAATTTACAAGTTTAAGCTAAGATAAGGAATTAATTTCAATAAATTTGTATTCTTGAAATAAGGACACTTAGCCTTGAATATCATTTGATTAAAATAATCAATTTGATAAACTCATTATACCGTGGTGTAACTTTCAATATTAGGTACAATTGGATCAAACAATATTGCACGTATTCCAAACTTGTGTCTTTTATAATCACAGACTCTTCACTTAAGTAATTCTTTTACCCTCTTTATAAAAAGTGTTGTTGGTGAATATCAAGAATGTAGACAAAACCATCATTGCCAAGAAACAATCCAAGTTCCAGAGGGACAAAATGGATTATGAGTGAAACCAGATATATACGTGGCAAAGATCTACATCTGGGTTTGCTTCAGGCTAATGTGCCTTACACCAGCTAGAGGGGAGTGACGCCTCCCACGCTTCCGATTGGCCCAAATTACACAGCGTCATAGGAGAGGAGAGGGAATTGTGGGTATTTAAGTATGTGATCGTTGTAAGTGATTTTACTCTTTGATAAAGCGTGGGATACCACAGGAAACGCGTCAGAGTGTTCTTTTTGGCTGTTACTATGCCCTAAAATAAATTTTTGCACCTAGGATATTTTGTGGTTTGCAGTTTGTGGTTTCCAATCTTCAGCAGCAGCAGCAGATGCACCGCCGTTTTCCCCTACAATCTATCCTTAACGCTGCTGCCAGAATCACTCTACTCTTTCCTAAATCTGTCTCAGCGTCTCCCCCGCTGAAATCACTGTCCTGGCTTCCAATCAAATACCACATCTCACACTCAATTCTCCTCCTCACTTTTAAAGCTTTACACCTTTCTACCCCTCCTTACATCTCAGCCCTAATTTCTCGCTATGCACAAACCCGACTCTTGCGTTCTGCTCAAGGATGTCTTCTCTCTACCCCCTTTGTATCTAAAGCCCTCTCCCACCTTAAACTTTTCTCACTGACTGCCCCACACCTCTGGAATGCCCTTCCCCTCAATACCGACTAGCACCATTTCTATCCACCTTTAAGACCCACTTGCTTAAAGAAGCATGAGTAGCACCGTGGCTAATACTATACATGATAGATAAATCTTGGACCCCTGCAGACGCACTTACAAAATGCCCTCCTGTCTCTGTAGGTTCTCCCTACCAATTAGATTGTAAGGTCTTCTGAGCAGGGACTCCTCTTCCACAATGTTACTTTTATGTCTGAAGCACTTATTTCCATGATCTGTTATTTGTATTATTTGTTATTTATATGTTACGCCTGTATGCCCGCAGACCTGGCCAGTCCCCAGTACTGAGGTGGGTAAGGGTATAACACGCACCCACAGCAGTGAGGGCATGCCCGGAGTGTGGTAATACGTTGCCGGGCCTGGTAAGAAAGGGTTAACGTATACTTGCTGAGTCCGGGGTGCCAGAGATCGGAGAGTAATGTCCGTGTGCCAGAGTTCAAGGGTTGGAGAGAGCAGCGTAGTGATGTCCGTAAGCCAGGGTTCAAGGGTTGGAGAAAGCAGCATAGTGATGTACGTAAGCCAGAGTTCAAGGAGAAGGTAGAGTAGTCAAATCCAAAGCAGTACACAAGTTCAAACCAAGGGAATCCAAACAGGGGCAGGGACAGGAACCAGCGCTGAAATAGACAAGGAAGCTAGGCAAAGACACTGCACACACAGGAGCTACAGGAAAGCTATGCAGAGCAATGACTAAGAGGACAGAGAGGGGTTATAAAGGAAGGAGGACCAATAGGGAAGAGAGGTGGAGCAAAGGCTTGAGTGAGAGTTTGCAGGGATAGGTCTGAGAGAGCAGGGGAGGAGAAATGGAAATAATCAAGGGAAATAGCTTGTAAGCCACGGGGGGCGGAGCTAGAGTTTTGGGGCGGCAAATAACTGGAGTGGGTTCGCGCACCTTCTGTAAGTGTGTTATGCATGTGCACCGCGCGTGTCACAGGGCGCGAGGGACGCACCGCCGGGAGGACGCTTGGCACCCGAGGCGGAAGGGAAGGAGAGGCGGAGGAGCAAGGTAATGTAAGGGCTGGGGAGACAGGCGCACGCCGAGGGGTGCTGGTACCGCGCGGGAGCCGTGCACGTGACCCGAACGAGCATCAGGGCACGCAAACCTCGCCGCGGAGGAGCGACCGCGAGAGAAGGGAGGGAGAGAGTGAGAACGCAGGAAAGAGGGGTGATTGGAAGTCGTGGGAACAGAGGTGTCGGGGACCCCGATCCGTTACATTATATGATTGTCACGTGTATTACTACAGTGAAGCGCTATGTACATTAATGGCGCTATATAAAGACATACATACAATTGCAATGTTTCAAGCCATCTAGAGTAGTAATCAATCACAACCAGAAATTCTTTCCTTTTCAATTCACCAAATCAGCTGCCAATCTTTTCCATGGTCATTCTGATAAGGTAGTTGCTATCCGATGCTCTTTGCCCTAGCTGACTTTTTTCCCCCCATTACATAGTAGATAAGGTAGAAAAAAGACGTACGTCCATCAAGTTCAACCTATGCTAAATTTAGACAACAGATACTTTATCCTATATCTATACTCATTGATCCAGAGGAAGGCAAACAAAAAATACCATTAAGGGGAAAAATTGTAAGGAATTGGGGGCTACGTCCCTTGCGGCATGACCCATCCTTACCCACTACCAGTACTGCAGCGGCTGCTGCCCCTGCCTCCCATCGCTACCCATGCCGCCGCCGAGCACATACCTTGAACTCCGCCGCAGCCGCCATCTTGGATTCTGGTGCTGGTGTTACAGAGCGCGCGCTTCCTTCAAGGATTTATAGCGCATCCATTATGCCTGTCTCTGCCCCCCACTCTGCGTGGGAGTCTTCACCATGTCTCCAGCACTCTCAGCTCTGCTTTACTACTTCCTGGTCTCTCAGCCACTCACGAGCAGCTCCTCGACAAGCCCCCGCCATGCCCCTCATCTGGATTGGTCACTGCCGCTTTAAATATACTGCTTTGCTTTCACTTCCTTGCTCTGCAAAGCTCCTGGCTACCTGTGTTGCCTGGAACCTGTGTCATGCTCTCTGTGTTTATTTCCTTCAGCTATTGACCCGGCTCGTCTGAATACCCCCTCTGGCTCCTGAACTGGGCTTTCCTACAGACTAATCTACCTCAAAGACGCTCGGACTCAGCTACGGATTTTGACTACAGAACTTTCTATATCCTTGGACTCGGCAAGTACTTGACCATTCTTTATCTACATCCAGGCCTGGCCACGCTACTACGCCACATCCCGGACACGCCCCCTCTGCTGTCGGTGCGTATACTCTACATCCCACCTCAGTACATGGGACTGGTCTGGTCTGCTGGCTGCACAGCGTGACAAAAATAAATTCATTCCTGACTCCAAGAATTGGGAATCGGATTAATCCCTGGATCAACATCCTTCCCATGTTTAATTATTTGGTATATCCCTGTATACCTTTCCTTTCTAAAAAGATGTCCAACCTTTTTTTGAACAAATCTATTGTATCTGCCATCACAGTCTCCATGAGTAATGAATTCCACATTTTAACTGCCCTTACTGTAAAGAACCCTTTCCTTTGTTGCTGGTGAAATCTCCTTTCCCTCAATCTTAAGGGAGGGCCCCGGGTCCTTTGTACAGACCGTGGGATGAATAGTTCTTTAAAAAAGCTCCTTGTATTGTCCCCGAATATATTTGTTTATAGTTATCATATCCCCTCTTAGACGCCTCTTTTCTAATGTAAATAAATCTAATTTAGCTAGCATCTCCTCATAAGTTAGATTGTCCATCCCGTTTATTAATTTGGTGGCTCTTCTCTGCACTCTCTCTAGTTCCATAATGTCTTTTCTTAGGATTGGTGCACAAAATTGTACTCCATATTCAAGGTGTGGTCTTACTAATGCTTTGTAAAGGGGCATAATTATGTTTACTTCCCTTCCATCCATTGCCCGTTTAATGCAAGATAAGATCTTGTTTGCCTTTGCAGCTACTGCATGACTTTGGGCACTATTGCTAAGCCTGCTGTCTACAAGCACTCCTAAATCCTTCTCCATCAAGGATTCCCCCAATTTATCCCCATTTAATTTGTAAGTCGCCTTTTTATTCTTGCATCCCAAATGCATAACCTTACATTTATCTGTATTAAACCTCATCTGCCATTTACCTGCCTACGTTTCCAGTCTCTCCAAGTCCTCCTGAAGAGAAATTACATCCTGCGCCGATTCTACTACCTTACACAATTTAGTATCATCAGCAAAGATGGAGACTTTGCTCTCGATCCCAACCTCAAGGTCATTAATAAACAAGTTAAAAAGCAGGGGTCCCAGTTCCGATCCCTGAGGTACTCCACTCACGACTTTAGCCCAACCTGAAAAAGTTCCATTTTTGACAACACTCTGTTGTCTGTCCTTCAACCAGTTTTCAATCCAAGTGCATATATTATTACTGAGTCCAATTTTCTTTATTTTGTACACCAACCTCTTGTGTGAAACCGTAGCAAAAGCCTTTGTAAAATCTAAGTAGACCACATCAACTGCATTACAATGATCTAAATTCCTACTTACCTCATCCAAGAAACAAATAAGGTTAGTTTGGCATGATCTATCCTTCATAAATCCATGCTGACTATTACTAATAATTTTGTTTTCCATTAGGTATTCCTGAATATTATCCCATATTAAACCTTCAAGTAGTTTCCCCACTATTGAAGTTAGTCTTACAGGTCTGTAATTCCCAGCTTGTGATCTAGCTCTCTTTTTAAATACAGGCACCACATGCTTTATGCCAATCTTGTGGTACTGAGCATGAGGAAATGGAGTCCTTAAATATTAAATATAATGGTTTTGCTATTACTGAGCTTAACTCTTTGAGAACTCTTGGATGTATGCCATCGGGGCCAGGTGCCTTATTTACTTTAAAATTTTCAAGCCGCCATTAGTTGGCGCCGGGCGTCACACTCTCCGCCTCCTCTGACGCGGCGCACCTACCTTGCACGCCCCTGCCCCGTCAGTTCCGCCTCCCAGGTCCCTCTTCTCCACCTGACCCTTCCCCTGTCCGTCCCTCCACTCCTCCCCTTGCTCAGACCACTCCCAAAGCCTCTGGTAATTCTCTCCTTTCTGGATCTTACTCTGGCTGCTCCGCTGTCCCTCCCCTCACTCTGATTGGTGCCAAACTCTCACACTCGGCTCTCCTATCAGGTCCTTCTTCGGGCCGCTCCTCTGCCACTCCCCTTCCCCTGATTGGTCACAGCCCCCTATTTAGTCCCCCTTCACCATTTCCTCTTTGCTCTGCATAGCTTCTGTACCTTTGTGCTGTCTGCTGTTGCCTAGCCTCTCTTGTCTTACAGTGTCCCGTTCCTGTCCCTGAAAAATCTGCTGACCTCCCTGGATTTGACCTTTTGCTTTGGACTCAACTACGCTGCTCTCTGGAACCCCTTGGACTTCGCTTTGGACTTTCTACGCTGCAGACTTCTACAACCTCTGGACACGGCTCACGGACAATCGACTACGCTGCTCTCTCCAATCCACGACCATTGGCTTAAGAACTTTACCCTTCTTCGCCGGAGCTGTCAAGTACGGTATCATTTCTATTTTTGTTACCCGGACCATCTACCCTACTTCCACACTCCGGCCGTGCCCCCGTTTACTGTTAGGTGTGTGGTATTACTCCTTTTCACCTCAGTCCCGGGGTCTCGTCTGTCTTGTGAACAGGCCGAGCGTTACACATATCTCCTCTCGCTGATTTAAGCTTAACAATTTGACAGCTGTGAGTCCAAATACTTTACGATCCTTCTAGCTTTTCTTGCTCTGCAAAGAAGTCTATCGACAGAGGTGTCACTGGTTTAGAGTGTGTAAGCCAATCATTTCACTTCAGTACACATTGATCATCTTTCACAGTAGAATACATGGTTTCCTCCCGTAGAGATTACTTAATTGGCTGACAGGCCTCAACAACATTATTATAAGCTTCAATGTGCAAGGCGGCCCTCCATGCCTCAGGTTTAAGTGTAGAGGCCCAGAACAAAGGACTTGCTACCCGAAACATGGCCATTTTGTGTCAAGCAGGATTTACTTATTTTTTCGTACTATGGAATACAAACAAATTTAATCATGGAAGGAGTGCAGAGGATTATTTGTTTTTTGTGTATTAATATAAATTTCAATACCATTGTCCAAATCAAATATTTCTGACATTTTATTGGGATGCCTTGAAAGGGCATCAGCAATGAACAAATGTTTCTGATACATATTGTGCTCTTGGATTATATGTTAATATTCTGATTGGGTCAATAGAGTAGTAAAGCTTTCTACTGAGTGTTCTATTAGATACAGGAGAAATTAGCAACAATAATGTGCAGTATATACTTTGTCAGAGCGCTGTGCTGCCCACGGCTGCAGTCTCCGAAGCGCTCTGACCTCCAAACGCCCACGCCTCTCCGATGAGCTGACGTCACCCGGAAGTGACGTCTGACATACCCGACGCACGTTTTACCAGGTTGGCTTTATAGGGCACTTCGGAGACTGCAGCTGTGGTCAGTATAGTGCTCTGACAACGTTTATAGTATACATTATTGTTGCTAATTTGTAATGAATCTAATAGAACACTCAGTAGAAAGCTTTACTACTCTATTGATGTCTCAGTAGTCATCAGCTATAGTAGACACTGTGTTAAATGTCCAAGTGCTACATAGAATATTACCCATCTAAACAGAAATATAATATCTGCTTAGTGGTGAGAGGTCCTAATATTAGGAACCCACTCATTATTTTGGCTTAAAAACTGCATTAAGGGATACTAGGCTCGAGCATCATAAATGTTTGTTCTATACAGCTTCAGTATAATAGATTATCTTGTTGTGACGGTGCTCGTCTCCGATGGAAGCGGAACCGCAGGGCTGAGGTAGGGATGCAAACAAACCGACCAGGGCCTCGGGACAGAGTCATGTAAGAGTATCCGTAGTGGGTATGGAAGCAGGGGTCAGGGCTAGCAGCAGAGGTGCAAAGTCCAGGAGACAGGCAGGCTGAAAGCAGCAAGGTCTGAGTCACGGTCTGGGGTCAGTAACAGGGAAATCCAATGAACAGGGAAGCCACAGAGATAGGCACGCCACAGAAATAGACAAGCCACACGGAAGGCTCAGGAACGGGGAAGGCTCAGGGTGGCCAAGAACACAACTAAACTTATACAATGCTCGGGTGGCGACTGGGAGTCACTGGCTGTTATTTAAGCCCTGGAACAGGTGCATCAAATAACAGAGTTCACAGCAGCCAGGTAAGGGCAGGTTCCAGTCAGTGACTGGACTGGAACCCTTACACTTGTTACCAAATAGTGACAAGACATAGAGGCTAGATATTGCTCTATATAAATTAAACTCCAACAAGGGGTGTTTCCTGTGTTAACTACTAACTATTGGTATAATAATAATAATAATAATAATATCCATTAAGACAGATAACACCTCTAGTAATATAACAGGTAGCGCCTACCCGCCGATCTCCATTTTTAATTGTTTTTACGCCGTTGTGATTTATTCCCAAACATATATATTTTAAATAATCCAATAAAGTTTATTTTATATAATTGAGGGTGTCTCTCAGTGCAGCATAAGGGGATTATTTCTTTTCTAGTAAATACAAGAAAGAGAAATACTACAACATGAGGTCAGGCTTTGAAGCTAGAGGGCTAGAAATATGAGGACATACCACTAATGGAATAGCCTCCCAAAAGAGGCATGGGGTTAATACAGTAAGAAAATACTAAGGATAGAGACAAATATATTCTAAATGTGAAAAAGCCAAAAGGTCTAATTGGGTCTGAGGTTTTACACAGGTAGAAAATTGGAATGACTATGTGCGCTAAGTAATTCTTATCTGCTGTCATCTACTATATAAATTATTAACTTATTGTAAAGTAGATGCCTGAATCAAAATCAAGACATTTTAAATGCTTTTATACTTTAACAGACAAAATTCAGATGACATGATAAACTAAGGAAGTAGGGGTATGGCACAAAAATTATATTGATTGCTATGAGATTTTTTTCTTTGGTATTATTGTTGCTATTTTTTGTTTAGTTTTGCAGCTGAAAGATTTACACAATTGCAGAATAAATAACGGCTGCATTTATGATAAATATCCAGGTGAACATTACCTTTAGTGATCCAGTACTTATTTTGCAGCTAGACCGCCCAACTCATTTTTGATGGAAATCTAATGGAGATATGAAATCTGACCGAGTTTATTCCTGGTAATTAATTGTTTTGCAGTCCTGTGAAGTTGCATTAATTTAATGAGTTCCATAGTCAATCTAATTTTTTTGATAGCATCCATGGTCTCACAGACATCAGCGGTGTCTCACTCTTTGAATGTATAATTCTTCATTAAAATTGCATCTATTAGCCCAGATCCCACATATTTAAAATGTTTCATGTGCTTGGATCTTGAAATCAATGACCCAATTGAAGACTTTAGCTTATACTTACCAACGTATGAAACATCCTACCAGACAGATCTGTGAAGAAACAAGAGACCTTATACTGACATGCATTGGGTGGGATGGGATTTCATCAGAGAGGAATAGGAAAAAAAGACAATGTTTCAGCTACAAATCATAGAGTCTCCGGATAAAGCTGCACAAATGCTTAATTCCTATTCCTAAACAGACCACAAGAGAAGCCTTTTACATGAAAGTCCTGCCGTGTTCTGGGACCGCGGCCAGTCCCACGCCCCCTATTTATTCCTGCACTTGGCACACACCGTGTTAGAAGCCTTCCATACATAAAGGAGAATGGGGAGGGAAGCTCAAGAGAAACCGCGTGCAGTAACCATGGAGACGCCTCCGATCCCACCCACTTCGGCCGGCAACCCCTCTCCGTGATCTGTGATTGGGCAACCAAGCAAAGCTCGACCTTTGCCCCATGACCTGGTGATGCTGGCTGTTTCCTGCTAGCTGGCCTTGTTTCACTGAGCGCGGAAAGGGGGAGAGCTAGAGGGAGGGATCGGCGCTGCAGAGGAGAGGGACACGGGACGGAGAGGGAGGAGGAGGAAGCGTGAGCCAGTATAGAACGTTCAGCTAGGAGGATAGAACGTTCAGCTGGCTTAGAACGTTCTGAACATCCGTCAGCTGGTTCGCATTCTTCGTTACCCTCTTCCCCTGCGTTTTGGAAACAATCGATCGCCCAACAATGAGGAAAAAATCTAGAATGCTGCTGTGCTTCGCGTTCCTGTGGCTGCTTGGGATCGCCTATTACATGTACTCGGGCACTACTGTCAGCAACCGAAAGGTAATAAACCACAGCGTGGTGACAGGCAGAGTATTTAACGCATACAATAAGAGATCAGAAGCTGTGTAAGGGTTACATAGTGTATCATCATGCAACAAATGGTAGTTTGACATGGACCCTGCAGGGGTACAGATGGGTAAGAGAGTGGGTTATGTTAAAATGAATCTGCTGTCTCGGTGGGATTTGATCAACGCTTTTACTACTACTCCTGAGATGATCTGGTGGATTTAAGATTTTGTTGTGGATCGTGTTGGGAGAAGTAACAGTTTGCAGTAAAAAGCATCAAATTGTACGATGTGAAAGGAAAGAGAAGCCGGGCTAGTACTTTTACAATAATTAACTAACCAACTGGATACAGCCACGTCCTAGCTTGCTAGCAAGTTGTGCAAACCCAGGAGTGCTGTAAATGGGAAAGAAGAGGCTTTTTATTGCTTAGTGAATATATAACAGATTTTTTTTCTCTCTCTTTGGGTGCGCAGAATAGGAACTACTCATTAAATTTATGTTCAGTTTTGATTTTCTTTGTGAGTGACATTATTACATGCAGGGATGCCCTAGGTGTGTATATTTTGGTCCTATTCTTTTCAGTAGGATTGCCATGTTGAAATTGCAACAGATGTGCATGACCTTGGGCAAGAATGTTTATCCTGGTTAATTGGTCACTGGTATTAGATTGTTAGCTCTTCAGAACACTGATTTATTTATATAAATGCAGCAGTGCGTACACTTTTAGTGCTTTCTAATGCTACATTATTGGATAGGTTAGCTCTGTTTTCTTTGGTTGTGTTCATGATTGCAGTTTTTTTTAAATGGGAATATAGAGCACAACTTGAAGGGTTCTCCTTGATGTGCCAATTACAGTTTTTCAGCTGCCCATTTAACACTTAAAGCAGATAGTCTGAGTCGTTTTTGTTCATGAATCCCATGCATTTAAGTCATTAATGAAGTTCCAGTAATTTTTGTCAGCACTTAAAAGACATTTCCCACTGCATTTTGTAGCATAGGTATTGTTTTGGATGGAACCAAGCATGCTGTTTGTGATTCATTGAAACAGCGACTGCATGGACAAAAAAAGATTGGTTGCAATTGAATGAAAATTATGAAAAACATTACTGGTTGCTAGACAACATTAATTCTAGACTTAATGCTTTTGCAGATCATTAATACTTGAAATAGATCAGGATGGCTGATGTAATGTATTCATGCAAGGGTGCTAAATGTATTGTAGTCATATTGTGCAAAAATGGCACTCATAAATATGAAATGTTACTGCAGGGTACCTGTGAATTTATTTTGCATCTTCAATGCACAATCTCGATATCTGCATTTCAATAACTTGTGTGATATTTTGAGGTACTAAAACGGTCATGGGACCCTGTGTGAGATGTGTGGATGCACTTTGAGTGTATTTTTTCGTTACTGTCATCTATCCATAGAATCTTTAGGCTAGGAGCACTGAACTGCATTTCTGCAGGCGAAGTCATTTTACTAGTAATAACGAAGGGTGTCAAATGTGGCAACTTTTAGGGGGTCACTTCTGTACTGTCGTACGAGTCTGTTCGGCCCTTGTTTTTGCTTAAAATCCCTGGTGATGTCATTGGGGATTTTCACCTGAAAACAAATGTTTTCATAGCTATAGAAGCACATTACGTCTTTAATAAATTGTAGTCTTTATATTTTCAAATGACATGACGGAATTAACTTTGTGATTGCAGTTTCCTAAGCACATATTTGAGATGCTGTCCCATGACATCATGCCCAAAAATGTTTGAATAGTCTTTTATCATTTCACATGTTAACATGCTTGAAAATATGCATACATTGATAAGACAAGGGTTTCTTCTATACAGGGCCGCCAACAAATCTTGGGGCCCAGGACAAATGCAGGGAGCAGGCCTCTCCTCCCCCCCCCCCCCCCCACCCATTGCGTACACACCATGGAATCTTTTTTGGGGGGGAGTTAAGTATGGGCCTGGGTGGTGGGGGTAAGGTATGGGCTTGGGGGTAAGGTATGGGCCTGGGGGTGGGGGGTAAGGTACAAGTACAGTATGGGACTAAAGGGTGTAAGGGGTACAGTATTGATGAATTGGAGTACCTCTTCAGTCGGTCCACCGGGATGGGTCTTCAGTCGGCCGGCAGGGGGGTCATCAGTTGACGCGCGATGGGACCTTCAGTTAGCCCGGGGGGCTTCAGTCGGGCCGCGGTTGGGCTGGGGAGGGCCTTCATTTGGCTCGTGGTTGAGCTGGGGGGTTCTTCAGTTGGCCCACGAGAGGAGCCTTCCGTTAGCCAGCGGGTGGGGGTTTCAGTTAACAGGGGGAGGACTTTCAGTCGGCCCGCGGTTGGGCTGTGGTGGCTTCTGTTGGCTCGTGGGGGAGGCGGGGGGTGGCTTCAGTTAGCCTGGGGGGTGGGGACTGAGGGACCTTCAGTTAGCCGGGGGGAGGGGGAGGGGTGCTGGGTGGCCTTCAGTTGGCCTGTGGTTGGGCTGGGGGATCTTCAGTTAGCCTGGGGGAGGGAGCATTCAGTTAGCCCTGGGGATGAGCCTTCAGTTAGCCTGGGGGGAGGCTCAGTTAGGGGCTGGTGGGCCCTGCAGAAGGATGGCCCACGGTGCGGGGGATGCGATGCGGAGGATGTCGGCAGGTGGTGGGGGAGGAGAGAAGAGGGAAGGGGTGAAGTTGAAGGGATCACTCACAGTCACTGACACACACACACACACACACACACACACACACACACACACACACACACACACACACTCTGGAACAGGGACACAGACACTAAAGAGACAAACACAGGGTACACACACAACAGTACAGGGAAATACAAATAAGGTACAGTTAAGTATTAAGGCCTCTGTAACTCACCTGCGGCCAGCCGGGTCTTCGGCAACGCGCGTTATGATGCGATGGGGTCACGTGACGTCACATGACCCGCGACATCATTTGACGCCGAGCCATTGGGAGGGGGGAACGCGAACGCTGCGGCTCCCGGGAAGGGGGGCCGCAGCTCAAGAAGTTTGCGCACCCCTGAAGACAGTGTCACTTACTTTCCCATGTCACAGTTTAGTAATGCTTGCCTGGTCATGTTCTGTGTTGTCCTATTTGTTGTTCATACCATTCCTTGGCTCATTAAGCATTCATGTTGCCAACTACTAAGAATATTTGTGTGTATGTGTGTACTACTTCTAAATTTACAATCCTAGCGTGCCATGACTTTTATTTTAAATTCACTTTTTAAAGAAAAAACGAAATTATTATACTGTATGTTAGGAAGCCTCACTCTTTTTGTGCTTTTTAGCCATTCTAGAAATCATTCTCAAATATGGTCAACATTGAGGAAAAGCAATGCTAAGCATATTGAATATTTTGAAGTCTGGCACGGTACCACTACTTTTTTTATTTTTTTTAAGCTACTTGGATCACTGCATACTCATTTTTCTGAGACGTCATTGCATTACATTCCTGATCTGTTCTGCATGTCCATCTCTGATTTTAATTGAACAAAGGAACAATGTGATGCCCAATTGGTCAGACACTACTACTATTCCCTTTTATTGGTTACTACGTATTGGCGCTTATTCAGCCTAAGCGGCCCTGCAGGCTATTTTTTGTCCGGAATTCTCAATTGCCTTCTATGGGAAATTTCAGATGAAAATGTTTCTATGTCTCTCATTCTCTCTCTCTCTCGCTTTGTGGAAATTACTTTATTTGGATGCATTCAAAGGTCATTTTTACAGACGTCTGCAAATCTCTTGATGGTTCAGTATTCCTGGAATATATTACACTATGTGGTATGAAGAACCTGTTTGTGTTATCTTTTAGATGTACGTATTGCATTTTCAGTCACTCGTAACTCTGCACTAAACTTGGATATGATTTGAAGACGTTCATGCTCTAAAAGTATTTGGCTAAATATCTTCATTTTTTTAAATTGTCAGAAATTACATTCTGGCCACACACGCCACACACCACACACACCTTTTCAACTGTTCTGCACTGCTTTTATGTAAGCACTCACAGAAGGAATTCCACTGCTCATCCTGAATGTCAGTGCTGCAGCGAACCCAGAAAATCATTGCTATTACCAACATTTCTTATTTCTTAATCCATTAACCTGGTTTAAATTTTTTTTTTTTTTAATAGGCATATTTTTGTCGCTGAGAAGCAGATCCCTGCACATCCATCATGCGATGCTCATGGTCTAATTTGAAATAAATTATCAAAAAAAGATTACTTGGGTTCAACAAAGACCTTAAACTTTAGAAAGGCAGATTTTAATAAACTGATGTCTACAAGTAATACATTGGGATGATGTTTTTTGCAGGGAAAATGTAGAAGATGAATGGGCAGTCTTTAAAACATTGCTAAAAAAGCACACTTATCAGTGTATACCCTTGGGTAATAAGTATAAAAGAAATAAGTCTAAACCAATGTGGCTAAATAAACAGGTAGGGGAGGAAATGGACAAGAGGAAGGCAATCAAATTAGCAAAAATGGATAATGAAAAAAGGATTGCAATACAAAGTAAGATCAACCCTAAAAAGTTCTTTAAGTACCTTAATAACAAAAAAATAAGAAAATATAGGACCCTTTCAGTGTGAGATGGGCAGGCAGATTATTGGAGATAAGGAAAAAGCAGAGGTTATTAAACAAATTCTTTGCCTCTGTATTTACAAGGGAAGAATCAATTTCAATAGTAGTGCCGCAGGAGGAAGCCACAACCTCCATATTAATGAACAATTGGTTAACTGAGGAAGAAGTTCATAAGCGACTTGAAAAAATTAAAGTAAATAAGGCACCTGGCCCCGATGGCATACATCCAAGAGTTCTCAAGGAGTTAAGCTCAGTAATAGCAAAACCATTATATTTAATATTCAAGGACTCCATTTCCACAGGCTCAGTACCACAAGATTGGCGTAAAGCCGATGGGGTGTATATATATATATATATATATATATATATATATATATATATATATATATATATATATATATATATATATATATATATATATATATATATATATATATATATATATATATATATATATATGCCTCTATAATACACTTGCCTTCCCGCAACGCGTCGTCCTTTTATCCTGGCGTAAAATGACGTCGCGGGGTCACATTACCGCGCTTGACTTGATGCCGGGATCGAGCGGGGGGTGGGTTGCGAGACGCAGAGGAGAGCAGACAGGGGTGCGCACGGGGAAAAGTTTGCGCACCCCTGGTCTAGGATATAAAAAAGGAAAAGGACTGTGGGAACTTAGGAGTCATTCTGCTCAATGTGCTTGGGCAGTGGATTCACACTGTTTGATATAGGGTGGGGGGTGACGGAAGAGGTACTCAAAGCAGCAGAGCTAAAAACGAAGTCTCTCTTTGGCTGAATGCAAAAATTGCTATGCAAATGAGTCTTTGAGTCAGTGACTTGCTATTCAATAAAAGTCCAAAGCAGTGATATGGCAGTGTCAGCCCTCTGGTTCACAATTTTTATTTCACCTAGTTCAGGAGGGTGAACTGGCTGATTCAGCTATCCGTATGATGTTCACCATATAGAAAATATAATTGGCTCCAATGCCAAAAAAAAAAAGCGCTTCCACTGCAGCAAGGGATTCTGGGAAATGACATGCAAATGAGCACGCCTTTTGCTTCAAAACCATTTAACATGGTCCCCTATAAGCTTGCTGCATGGTCACAGCTTTGAGCACAGCCTGGGTTGAGATGCATAGCCAGTAAACCCACTCACAGATAGCCATTTCGACCTTAATGGGTCTCCTCAGCGTGGGGTTGGTATACTGGCTATGCATCTTAACCCATCAACCTCTCTCCCCTGCAGGATCTGAATTCCACACTCCACCTACCCCAACTACACTTCCATCTAATAAGGCCAACATATATATTAAAGAACAATTGCATAGAATGAATTACTGAAGAAGAAAAAAATCAATGCTGCCATGAACTCCTTGGTCACCCTAGCAGTCATGCATCGTACTTGCCTTTTTGGACACTAGGGTTAATAAACTCTTAATGCCATTTTTAATGTGTTTTAATATACTGAGCATCCTTTGATTTCTATAGCGGGCTTCACACCCCCAGCAGTGCAAGATTTTTGTATCACTTTCCTGTTTGTGATAATTTCTTGCCAATAGTCACAGCAGTTTGAGCTGCAAACTGTAACAATAGATAATGTTACCGTAGTAATATGAAGAATACATTGTAGCTGCTGAGTTACACTGACTGAAGGGTTGAATTGTAACGGAAAGGCAGCCATTTAGTGAACCCTGGAAGCAGGGTTTTGGGGATTTGCTGATTGGGGAGAACAAATCGATTGGCAGCTTAGGTAATTAGTTTTCAATAAAAGTAATCAAAGGTGGCATATATTAAAACATTTTTTTTTTTTTTAAAGCTGCTTGGATTGATTCTTTAACTGGTGGACTGCAGGTCAAATGTGGCTCTCAAAGGGCTTTGATGTGGCAAAGGGCTTTTGATGTGGTTTTTCACAGTGAAACTCACTTGTAAGTTAATGTAAATATATAATGTATAGATGTTAAACATGATTGCAAAGCGTTGAAATATAGTAAATATTTTGTAATTTAAATGGCTCTAAAGTGACTTACAATAAACTTGTGACTCTTCTACTTCTAAATGTTTTCTAATTTGACCCCTATGAAGAACAAGTTAAAGAGCCCTGCTGTATATAGGACAAAAATATCAAATACTCAGGAGCCCAACAGAATTTGTAGGAGCCAGCAATTGGTGGGGGGGAGGGGGGGGGGGAGGGGGAGATGGTTTCGGCTTCCACTATCTGCGTGTGTCAGTGTGCATCTGTGACACACACTGACTCTGAGAGTCTCTGTGTGAGTGAGAGAGGTGCTATCTGCGTGTGTCAGTGTGCATCTGTGACACACACTGACTCTGAGAGTCTCTGTGTGAGTGAGAGAGGTGCTATCTGCGTGTGTCAGTGTGCATCTGTGACACACACTGACTCTGAGAGTCTCTGTGTGAGTGAGAGAGGTGCTGTCTGCGTGTGTCCGTGTGCATCTGTGACACACACTGACTCTGAGAGTCTCTGTGTGAGTGAGAGAGGTTCTATCTGCGTGTGTCAGTGTGCATCTGTGACACACACTGACTCTGAGAGTCTCTGTGTGAGTGAGAGAGGTGCTATCTGCGTGTGTCCGTGTGCATCTGTGACACACACTGACTCTGAGAGTCTCTGTGTGAGTGAGAGAGGTGCTGTCTGCGTGTGTCAGTGTGCATCTGTGACACACACTGACTCTGAGAGTCTCTGTGAGTGAGAGAGGTGCTGTTGCCGGTCACACTGGTCATTCAGGTCAGTCATCACTGCGCACAGCACAGGCGTCGCTGAGGGGGAATTCTAGGCGACCAGGCGACTGGGATTTTACCATCCCTGGCATCTTCTTTAGAGAAGGCAGAAGCTTCAAGCAGATTAGCAAACAGGAAAAAAACTGTAAACTTTATCACAATTGTTTCCTCCTTTTTTGTATGCAAATAAGTTTCCTCACCCAAAAAGTGTAATGTTTAATTTTTATTGAATGTAGCGATCTGAATAAGGTTTATTTTTATTTTTTTAGCAAAATTGATGACAAAGCCTTTTAAACGGAGTACAGTATCTTAAATAACACCCATAGAGCACATAACAAACTGATTTTAAGATCCAGAACGCAAGTACATTGTACTTTCTGACTTTAGCAAAATAAAGTAGAAAAAATAAATAAAATGTTCTCAATATACCTGGAATTTATTTCAAAAGGTTTTATTTTAAAAGGTTGTTTTTTTTTTTTTTTTTATTACTATTTGTATTTGTTACATGTTGCTTCCTATATTGCTCTGTTTTTCAATGGTCTCAAAAGTAAAATATTTTCATTTTCAGAAAATGTGTAGATCAGTTCAGAGGTGGAATCACTATAATGTTGCCACGTTTCATTCAGTTTAGTTTGTTTTTCTGAAGCTTATGAACCATAAGAAAATGGTTTCAGCGTTGATTGCAATAACAGATAACAACATCTTCTTAATGCTAAAAACACAGTCCATATGGGAATTGCACACCACTAATGCATGTTGTTATCATGGTTGGTCTGTAAAGTACTACTTATTTTCTCTCTCTAACAATCTCTGACTTTGTGTAAAATTAAAATTATTTTTGCATGCTTTTGGTTGTAAACAGGTTTTATATTGAAATAAGATCTTGGCATAATCAACAAAACTAAAGTTAAATTCCAGTCTACGATACTATTGTTCTCTTAAAGTTTGTCCAAGTGGAGAGTGACTGTCTAATTATTACATTGATAAGTGTTTGTTTAATACAGTATTGTAATTTTGCCTTACAATAATAACTTTATTTCCTATAGCGCTTTTCTCCCAATGGGACTCAAAGTGCTTCACAATTGCAGTATAGTGCACGGTATGCAGCACACAGGAATTTTCCAGACACAGTCCCTGCTAGGATGAGTTTACAATCTCCCTTTTTTTTTTTTTTTTGGTGCCTGAGGCACGGAGATAGTGAACAATGAAACAAGCGCAGACAGAACCAATAGTACAAAGTCAAAAATATGTAAATATTCAAATTCAGTGAGGGAAAAAGACTTAAGTGAGTTTAAAGTCCTTGAAAGTGAATTAATTTAAATGTATCACCCTGGACAAGAAATGCAGCTCTTTCGAAAGATGTTTCCCAACATCTGATATAGCAAAGACAGCAAAAAAACTTCAATGCCGAGCCTCTCTAGGATCATAAAAGGAGAAAAATATACATAGTGCTAAAATGATAATGGTGATAAATGGTGCTCAAATTTATTCTAAACTACTCATGTGGCATCAAAAAAATTACGCCTTTTCACTGTTCTATCAAATCTTGGTCTTTACTTTTAGAACGTTTGTATAGTATGAGCTCCCCATGGTTATGTGGAGAAAAGAGGTGTAGAGGTAGTGCAACACGGTTTTATAAAGATATAACATTTACACTAGAGCAGTGGACAGAGAATCCAAGTAAGGACACATGCTCCAGGTAAGTAAAAGCAATTTGACCGCTCGTTCCTGCAGTTGCCAACTTCTCTGTGAAGTCTCACTTCCGAGTAGCTAACGTCACCACAGGGCAGCATCAGGGAAGCTCTGGTTTTGGCTTCCACTGGCAGGAGTATAGAGGCGACAGAGGCTTGCGCTTTCACTTTTTTTTGCTGTCTTAATAATAGCATGTTCTTGTATAGCGCTGCTAGTTGTACGCAGCGCTTTACAGAGACATTTTGCAGGCATAGGCCCTGTGGAGCTTACAATCTATGTTTTTGGTGCGTGAGGCACAGGAAGATAGTGACTTGCCCAAGGTCACAAGGAGCCGACACCGGGCTTCCCTGCTTCAAACTCTCAGTGCCAGTCAGTGTTGTTACTCACTGAGCCACTCCCTCTCTTGCCAGATAGTGAGGTGCCCAAGGTCACAAGAAGCTTTCAACGAGGTTCTTCAGATTCCAACCTGGTGTTATTGTTTTGCAGAGTCTGTTTCTTTACTCACTGAGCCAGTCCTCCTTACAATATGGTTTGCTTTATAGCAATAAGTACTAATCCCCTCAAAACTGGTCATCATTACCTGGTCATCAATGTCCTAGCTGAAGGATTCCAGGTCAGAGGAAGTGCTGAGAATCTTTAAGCCAGTGAGTAATTAGTGCCCAGGTATTTTTCTGCTTTGAGGATTATCACTGCTACAAGCTGAACTTGTTTTAATGAGTTTTTATTGTAATGCTCTGGCTGTTACTGGTTCAATTTCTGTGTGTTTTTGGGCTATGCTCAAAGTTTATACCAGAATGGTTCCTGAATGTTCCAGAATTGTAGCGCTCATTGGCCGGGAGGCATGGAGATGTGATGCAGTTCATGACGCCCAATCTGCTCGTAACGGCTATTCAAGTAATTGGCAGGTACCGCAAGATAGGGAGTGATGTTCCGCATTGCGGCTTCATGACTCCAGGCCGTGTCTTTTATCTCTTATTTCTATCACATGATCTCTTCCTTAAATCATGCTAAAACAAGTGTTGGCTTCTCTGAAAATGAATTACTGATTTGTGTTTTAAGGGCCTCTTTAAAAAAAAAAAAAAAAAAAAAAAAATATCCCCTTTCCCCCCCCAAATAAGCAAATGAAGGTAAGACGAGAGAAAGTGGGTTGTACACTCTTGCTGAACAGACAGTGACATCAGACAAAAGGAACTAGCCAGAGACATCAAACCCCTCCCAAGTCTTAGCTCACCATATTCACAAATGCACTTTAAAACATGATTGTGTAACCCCTTAAACACGCCACTGACATTAGTACGCTTTGGTCCTAGGAGGGATTTCCTCTTGAATTGTTCTGGCTGCCTGCATTTGAACCTCTTCAAACGACACCATGGCCAATGAATGAAAAATGTACCCTACACTCACTTTTCTAAAGGTAAACCATCTAATAAGAAATCTGCACCACTCCATCCCTCTCCTTATGATAAAGGGGTTTCACAAATGTGTGGGTGGAGACACACTGCTCATTTGCATGACATTACCCAGAATTCTTGGCTGCAGTGGAAGCACTGTTTGCTAAGCCGTAATGGGGAAAGACCGGGTTACAGACCTGTCTGAGACATGTAAATGCATCACCAGTGGTATTTTTATGTACTGTACACTGTACAGTGGAAGGTTTGTCACCTTTTTGTTTTTCTATTCACCGTACTTTTTAATGCTTTAAGTTAAAGCACTTATATAGCTGAAATGAGTCAGAATTACTTTAGCATGTGCCACTGGCTGTGACTCATTCTATCTAACGCGAAGACAGGAATGTGAATTGAAAAGCAAGAATGTGTTAAAAAGGCATAGGTCAGGTTCTGGCTGAGGTTTCCTGAAAAAGCGATTTAAAAGCGGTGTGTAGTGTATTAATTTGTTAATACAAACTTTTTTAGTAAAGCAGTCTGCTCATCTTTTCTTCCCAAGTATTTCAAATGCACTGCTAATGGAAACATAGATTTATTTTCCTAAATGTGTTGAGCCTAGGGTTGCCAGGTGGGTTGTACAAAAATACTGGACACCCACGCCCCCCGAACACATATAAAAAATACCCCCACGCCCCACAAATGCATATAAAAAATACACCAACACCCCCCAAATACATTTTAAAAAATACCCCCACCTCCCCCAAATACATTTAAAAAAAATACCCCCACCTCCCCCAAATACATTTAAAAAAAATACCCCCACCTCCCCCAAATACATTTAAAAAAAATACCCCCACCTCCCCCAAATACATTTAAAAAAAAATACCCCCACCTCCCCCAAAAACATTTAAAAAAATACCCCCACCTCCCCCAAATACATAAAAAAAAAAAATACCCCCACCTCCCCCAAATAAATTTTTTAAAAAATACCCCCACCTCCCCAATAGATTTAAAATATCCCCCATCATCATGATCTCATCTCCCCAGGCTGGCCCCCATCACCATCTTATCTCTCCCCCCATCATCTTCTCACCCTGCCCCCCATCCTGTCACCATCTCACCCTGGCCCCCCAATCCCCCAATCTGTGTCCTTGCCTTATTACCAGGAAGGACAGTCACACAGACGTCTCTGGGCCGTTGGGGTCTGGGCTCCGCCCCCGCTGTCCTTTGATTGGATCTCCGCTTCTCCAATCAGGGACAGGCTGCACACAGAAACACACACACTAGTGCTCCTGCCTGCCCCCAGTCTCAGTACTCTCTGCACTGCCTGCCCTCGCGCCGCCCCCAGTCTCAGTACTACTCTCTGCACTGCCTGCCCTCGCGCCGCCCCCAGTCTCAGTACTACTCTCTGCACTGCCTGCCCTCGCGCCGCCCCCAGTCTCAGTACTACTCTCTGCACTGCCTGCCCTCGCGCCGCCCCCAGTCTCAGTACTCTCTGCACTGCCTGCCCTCGCGCCGCCCCCAGTCTCAGTACTACTCTCTGCACTGCCTGCCCTCGCGCCGCCCCCAGTCTCAGTACTCTCTGCACTGCCTGCCCTCGCGCCGCCCCCAGTCTCAGTACTCTCTGCACTGCCTGCCCTCGCGCCGCCCCCAGTGTCAGTACTACTCTCTGCACTGCCTGCCCTCGCGCCGCCCCCAGTCTCAGTACTACTCTCTGCACTGCCTGCCCTCGCGCCTCCCCCAGTCTCAGTACTACTCTCTGCACTGCCTTCCCTCGCGCCTCCCCCAGTCTCAGTACTACTCTCTGCACTGCCTGCCCTCGCGCCGCCCCCAGTCTCAGTACTCTCTGCACTGCCTGCCCTCGCGCCTCCCCCAGTCTCAGTACTACTCTCTGCACTGCCTGCCCTCGCGCCGCCCCCAGTCTCAGTACTCTCTGCACTGCCTGCCCTCGCGCCGCCCCCAGTCTCAGTACTACTCTCTGCACTGCCTGCCCTCGCGCCGCCCCCAGTCTCAGTACTACTCTCTGCACTGCCTGCCCTCGCGCCGCCCCCAGTCTCAGTACTACTCTCTGCACTGCCTGCCCTCGCGCCGCCCCCAGTCTCAGTACTCTCTGCACTGCCTGCCCTCGCGCCTCCCCCAGTCTCAGTACTACTCTCTGCACTGCCTGCCCTCGCGCCGCCCCCAGTCTCAGTACTACTCTCTGCACTGCCTGCCCTCGCGCCGCCCCCAGTCTCAGTACTCTCTGCACTGCCTGCCCTCGCGCCGCCCCCAGTCTCAGTACTCTCTGCACTGCCTGCCCTCGCGCCGCCCCCAGTGTCAGTACTACTCTCTGCACTGCCTGCCCTCGCGCCGCCCCCAGTCTCAGTACTACTCTCTGCACTGCCTGCCCTCGCGCCTCCCCCAGTCTCAGTACTACTCTCTGCACTGCCTGCCCTCGCGCCTCCCCCAGTCTCAGTACTACTCTCTGCACTGCCTGCCCTCGCGCCGCCCCCAGTCTCAGTACTCTCTGCACTGCCTGCCCTCGCGCCGCCCCCAGTCTCAGTACTCTCTGCACTGCCTGCCCTCGCGCCGCCCCCAGTGTCAGTACTACTCTCTGCACTGCCTGCCCTCGCGCCGCCCCCAGTCTCAGTACTACTCTCTGCACTGCCTGCCCTCGCGCCTCCCCCAGTGTCAGTACTACTCTCTGCACTGCCTGCCCTCGCGCCGCCCCCAGTCTCAGTACTACTCTCTGCACTGCCTGCCCTCGCGCCGCCCCCCAGTCTCAGTACTACTCTCTGCACTGCCTGCCCTCGCGCCGCCCCCCAGTCTCAGTACTACTCTCTGCACTGCCTGCCCTCGCGCCGCCCCCAGTCTCAGTACTACTCTCTGCACTGCCTGCCCTCGCGCCGCCCCCAGTCTCAGTACTCTCTGCACTGCCTGCCCTCGCGCCGCCCCCAGTGTCAGTACTACTCTCTGCACTGCCTGCCCTCGCGCCGCCCCCAGTCTCAGTACTACTCTCTGCACTGCCTGCCCTCGCGCCGCCCCCAGTCTCAGTACTACTCTCTGCACTGCCTGCCCTCGCGCCGCCCCCAGTCTCAGTACTACTCTCTGCACTGCCTGCCCTCGCGCCGCCCCCAGTCTCAGTACTACTCTCTGCACTGCCTGCCCTCGCGCCGCCCCCAGTCTCAGTACTCTCTGCACTGCCTGCCCTCGCGCCGCCCCCAGTCTCAGTACTACTCTCTGCACTGCCTGCCCTCGCGCCGCCCCCAGTGTCAGTACTACTCTCTGCACTGCCTGCCCTCGCGCCGCCCCCAGTCTCAGTACTACTCTCTGCACTGCCTGCCCTCGCGCCGCCCCCAGTCTCAGTACTACTCTCTGCACTGCCTGTCCTCGCGCCTCTCCCAGTCTCAGTACTCTCTGCACTGCCTGCCCTCGCGCCGCCCCCAGTGTCAGTACTACTCTCTGCACTGCCTGCCCTCGCGCCGCCCCCAGTCTCAGTACTACTCTCTGCACTGCCTGCCCTCGCGCCGCCCCCAGTCTCAGTACTACTCTCTGCACTGCCTGCCCTCGCGCCGCACCCAGTCTCAGTACTACTCTCTGCACTGCCTGCCCTCGTGCCGCCCCCAGTCTCAGTACTACTCTCTGCACTGCCTGCCCTCGCGCCGCCCCCAGTCTCAGTACTACTCTCTGCACTGCCTGACCTCGCGCCGCCCCCAGTCTCAGTACTACTCTCTGCACTGCCTGCCCTCGCGCCGCCCCCCAGTCTCAGTACTACTCTCTGCACTGCCTGCCCTCGCGCCGCCCCCCAGTCTCAGTACTACTCTCTGCACTGCCTGCCCTCGCGCCGCCCCCAGTCTCAGTACTACTCTCTGCACTGCTTGTCCTCGCGCCTCTCCCAGTCTCAGTACTACTCTCTGCACTGCCTGTCCTCGCGCCTCTCCCAGTCTCAGTACTCTCTGCACTGCCTGCCCTCGCGCCGCCCCCAGTCTCAGTACTACTCTCTGCACTGCCTGCCCTCGCGCCTCCCCCAGTGTCAGTACTACTCTCTGCACTGCCTGCCCTCGCGCCGCCCCCAGTCTCAGTACTACTCTCTGCACTGCCTGCCCTCGCGCCGCCCCCAGTCTCAGTACTACTCTCTGCACTGCCTGCCCTCGCGCCTCCCCCAGTCTCAGTACTACTCTCTGCACTGCCTGCCCTCGCGCCCCCCCAGTCTTAGTACTACTCTCTGCACTGCCTGCCCTCGCGCCTCCCCCAGTGTCAGTACTACTCTCTGCACTGCCTGCCCTCGCGCCTCCCCCAGTCTCAGTACTCTCTGCACTGCCTGCCCTCGTGCCTCCCCCAGTCTCAGTACTACTCTCTGCACTGCCTGCCCTCGCGCCGCCCCCAGTCTCAGTACTACTCTCTGCACTGCCTGCCCTCGCGCCTCCCCCAGTCTCAGTACTACTCTCTGCACTGCCTGCCCTCGCGCCGCCCCCATGTCTCAGTACTACTCTCTGCACTGCCTGCCCTCGCGCCTCCCCCAGTCTCAGTACTACTCTGTGCACTGCCTGCCCTTGCGCCGCCCCCCAGTCTCAGTACTACTCTCTGCACTGCCTGACCTCGCGCCTCCCCCAGTCTCAGTACTCTCTGCACTGCCTGCCCTCGCGCCGCCCCCAGTCTCAGTACTACTCTCTGCACTGCCTGCCCTCGCGCCTCCCCCAGTCTCAGTACTACTCTCTGCACTGCCTGCCCTCGCGCCTCCCCCAGTCTCAGTACTCTCTGCACTGCCTGCCCTCGCGCCCCCCCAGTCTCAGTACTACTCTCTGCACTGCCTGCCCTCGCGCCTCCCCCAGTCTCAGTACTACTCTCTGCACTGCCTGCCCTCGCGCCTCCCCCAGTCTCAGTACTACTCTCTGTACTGCCTGCCCTCGCGCCGCCCCCAGTCTCAGTACTCTCTGCACTGCCTGCCCTCGCGCCTTCCCCAGTCTCAGTACTACTCTCTGCACTGCCTGCTCTCGCGCCGCCCCCGCTCCCAGTCTCGGTACTACTCTCTGCACTGCCTACCCTCGCGCCGCCCCCGCCCCCAGTCTCGGTACTACTCTCTGCACTGTGGAAAGGTGTGGATCATCAGGAAGCGCAAACATGTGGAAACAAAAAAATATATTCTGATGGTGCAGTATTGTAATAATAATGGCGTGGGTGATATATTATCAGGTCTATATGCAGAATACTCACAAACGTGAGATGGATATGGACACATAAAGGTATCTTTGGGTGGTGTGCTGCAAACAATGCAATCAGAATTGCAAACCGTCACCAACCAGGTAATCACTCCAATGGACCTTAGTATAAAATAGAACCGGACATAGTGCAGACTGTACAGGATATTTTATAAAGGTAGATAAAATCCAATAAACTCACATGGTCAAATGTTTAAAAAAGCATTTTGATCTCACGCAGTGGATCTCTGCAACCGGGTGATGGTGTCTCTGCTATCCCTCTGTGCTGGCGTGCGTGTCATGGATGCGTCTCACCGAAGACCGGAAGTGACGACATCCGCTTCCAGAGGTTCCGGTTGATGCAACGACGTCACTCCACGCGTTTCACCTTCTCGGTTTCTCCTGCACTATGTCCGGTTCTATTTTATACTAAGGTCCATTGGAGTGATTACCTGGTTGGTGACGGTTTGCAATTCTGATTGCATTGTTTGCAGCACACCACCCAAAGATACCTTTGCGTGTCCATATCCATCTCACGTTTGTGAGTTTTCTTTCTATATTCTGCATATAGACCTGATAATATATCACCCACGCCATTATTATTACAATACTGCACCATCAGAATATGTTTTTGTTTCCACATGTTTGCGCTTCCTGATGATCCACACCTTTCCACTTGTCACGAGGACTGAGAGAGCAGTCCTACACCAGGTTACAGCGGCATTCATTATATGTGTTTGTATGAGTATCACTATCATTTTTTACTAAGTTGCTTTTACACTTCACTGTTGTATATACTCCCCTCACTTTGATATACAGAGTGCCAAGTTTGATAAGGTTTTCTTTCACTACTCTCTGCACTGCCTGCCCTCGCGCCGCCCTCGCCCCCAGTCTCAGTACTCTCTGCACTGCCTGCCCTCGTGCCGCCCTCGCCCCCAGTCTCAGTACTACTCTCTGCACTGCCTGCCCTCGCGCCGCCCCCAGTCTCAGTACTACTCTCTGCACTGCCTGCCCTCGCGCCTCCCCCAGTCTCAGTACTACTCTCTGCACTGCCTGCCCTCGCGCCGCACCCAGTCTCAGTACTACTCTCTGCACTGCCTGACCTCGCGCCGCACCCAGTCTCAGTACTACTCTCTGCACTGCCTGCCCTCGCGCCGCCCCCAGTCTCAGTACTACTCTCTGCACTGCCTGCCCTTGCGCCGCCCCCAGTCTCAGTACTACTCTCTGCACTGCCTGCCCTCGCGCCGCCCCCAGTCTCAGTACTACTCTCTGCACTGCCTGCCCTCGCGCCGCCCCCAGTCTCAGTACTACTCTCTGCACTGCCTGCCCTCGCGCCGCCCCCAGTCTCAGTACTACTCTCTGCACTGCCTGACCTCGCGCCTCCCCCAGTCTCAGTACTACTCTCTGCACTGCCTGCCCTCGCGCCTCCCCCAGTCTCAGTACTACTCTCTGCACTGCCTGACCTCGCACCGCACCCAGTCTCAGTACTACTCTCTGCACTGCCTGCTCTCGCGCCGCCCCCAGTCTCAGTACTACTCTCTGCACTGCCTGCCCTCGCGCCGCCCCCAGTCTCAGTACTACTCTCTGCACTGCCTGCCCTCGCGCCTCCCCCAGTCTCAGTACTACTCTCTGCACTGCCTGCCCTCATGCCTCCCCCAGTCTCAGTACTACTCTCTGCACTGCCTGCTCTCGCGCCGCCCCCGCTCCCAGTCTCGGTACTACTCTCTGCACTGCCTACCCTCGCGCCGCCCCCGCCCCCAGTCTCGGTACTACTCTCTGCACTGTGGAAAGGTGTGGATCATCAGGAAGCGCAAACATGTGGAAACAAAAAAATATATTCTGATGGTGCAGTATTGTAATAATAATGGCGTGGGTGATATATTATCAGGTCTATATGCAGAATACTCACAAACGTGAGATGGATATGGACACATAAAGGTATCTTTGGGTGGTGTGCTGCAAACAATGCAATCAGAATTGCAAACCGTCACCAACCAGGTAATCACTCCAATGGACCTTAGTATAAAATAGAACCGGACATAGTGCAGACTGTACAGGATATTTTATAAAGGTAGATAAAATCCAATAAACTCACATGGTCAAATGTTTAAAAAAGCATTTAGATCTCACGCAGTGGATCTCTGCAACCGGGTGATGGTGTCTCTGCTATCCCTCTGTGCTGGCGTGCGTGTCATGGATGCGTCTCACCGAAGACCGGAAGTGACGACATCCGCTTCCAGAGGTTCCGGTTGATGCAACGACGTCACTCTACGCGTTTCACCTTCTCGGTTTCTCCTGCACTATGTCCGGTTCTATTTTATACTAAGGTCCATTGGAGTGATTACCTGGTTGGTGACGGTTTGCAATTCTGATTGCATTGTTTGCAGCACACCACCCAAAGATACCTTTACGTGTCCATATCCATCTCACGTTTGTGAGTTTTCTTTCTATATTCTGCATATAGACCTGATAATATATCACCCACGCCATTATTATTACAATACTGCACCATCAGAATATGTTTTTGTTTCCACATGTTTGCGCTTCCTGATGATCCACACCTTTCCACTTGTCACGAGGACTGAGAGAGCAGTCCTACACCAGGTTACAGCGGCATTCGTTATATGTGTTTGTATGAGTATCACTATCATTTTTTTCTAAGTTGCTTTTACACTTCACTGTTGTATATACACCCCTCACTTTGATATACAGAGTGCCAAGTTTGATAAGGTTTTCTTTCACTACTCTCTACACTGCCTGCCCTCGCGCCGCCCTCGCCCCCAGTCTCAGTACTCTCTGCACTGCCTGCCCTCGCGCCGCCCTCGCCCCCAGTCTCAGTACTCTCTGCACTGCCTGCCCTCGCGCCGCCCTCGCCCCCAGTCTCACTACTCTCTGCACTGCCTGCCCTCGCGCCGCCCTCGCCCCCAGTCTCACTACTCTCTGCACTGCCTGCCCTCGCGCCTCCCCCAGTCTCAGTACTACTCTCTGCACTGCCTGCCCTCGCGCCGCCCCCAGTCTCAGTACTCTCTGCACTGCCTGCCCTCGCGCCGCCCCCAGTCTCAGTACTACTCTCTGCACTGCCTGCCCTAGCGCCGCCCCCAGTCTCAGTACTACTCTCTGCACTGCCTGCCCTCGCGCCTCCCCCAGTCTCAGTACTACTCTCTGTACTGCCTGCCCTCGCGCCGCCCCCAGTCTCAGTACTCTCTGCACTGCCTGCCCTCGCGCCTTCCCCAGTCTCAGTACTACTCTCTGCACTGCCTGCTCTCGCGCCGCCCCCGCTCCCAGTCTCGGTACTACTCTCTGCACTGCCTACCCTCGCGCCGCCCTCGCCCCCAGTCTCAGTACTCTCTGCACTGCCTGCCCTCGCGCCGCCCTCGCCCCCAGTCTCAGTACTCTCTGCACTGCCTGCCCTCGCGCCGCCCTCGCCCCCAGTCTCAGTACTCTCTGCACTGCCTGCCCTCGCGCCGCCCTCGCCCCCAGTCTCACTACTCTCTGCACTGCCTGCCCTCGCGCCGCACTCGCCCCCAGTCTCACTACTCTCTGCACTGCCTGCCCTCGCACCGCCCTCGCGCTTGCTCTGCCCCCCGCCACAGCAAAAATGGTAATACCGGAGGCATACGTGTCCGGTATTACCTCCGTTTTTATACCGGACAGGCAACGGAATTACCGGCCTGTCCGGGTGAAAACCGGACACCTGGCAACCCTAGTTGAGCCATGATCAAGAAGGAGAATATTAAAGTAATATCTGTAGGGATTTTTTTTAATCCCTTTTTCAGAGTACAGGCATTCCCCGCATTAACGTACGCAATGGGACCGGAGGAGCATGTATGTAAAGCGAAAATGTACTTAAAGTGAAGCATTACCGTTTTTACACTTTACAATGCATGTACTTTACTGCAAAAGTCCATATATGTGTCATATACGTGCATAACTGATGTAAATAACGCATTTACTTCTCCTTTACTTCCCTTCTATGCAAAGGCAGTAATTTGGATCTGTGAGCAAATGCAATTTGCTCTTCTCCATTGCTGTGTTGTGACTGTGACCTCAGTCAGCAGGGCTGCTGTACTGTCCTGTCCACTTAGACAAATTGCAAGTGATTGATGAAAAATAACAATTATCACAAGGAGCAAACCCTCCCCTGCCTTCTTCCTCTCCAAAACATATCACTCATTGTAAAACATATGACTTGATGAGGTTACCTGGGACAGTGTCTGTACTCCGTGTGTGGGAGCCTCACATCTTCTCCCACATTCCCACCTCGGGTCCGGGAAACAAGGCTTCCCTTGGTAAAGTACGCATGCGCGCCTCTCACCAGTCCTTCACCTCCCTGCTTGTTCTCATTGTTTGCGAGTGGTGAGGGAGAGGCGCGCGCGCTGCCGTCAAGCAGCTGGGGAAATTTTTTTTAGTGTACGTACTCGCGAAGCGAGCGTACGTAAACAGGGGTATGGTGTAGTTGCAAATATGTACGTACTCGCGAGTGTACGTAAGGTGGGTGTACGTAAAATGGGGTATGCCGGTAAATGGTCCATGCACTTGCATAACACTGCAGTTATAGCCAACTTTATTTTATTTATTTGTGCTCCCGTTGACTTAATATTTTTTTAGTGAAGCATGGAACACCAAGGATCAGATTTGCTAAACCGTCAAGCACCTGAGAGGCCCATTGCAGGGAATTGGCCTTTAGGCCAATTTAGAAAAATTATATTTAGAAAATCTATGTCGTAAAGCAGGAAAATGTGAAAATGCTATGTGTTTTTTTTTTTTATCGGTTCTGTAGTATTAGATAATACTATCTGCATTTTTTTTAAACCCCTGCCATTTGTTTTACTATGCTGATCATCCTTTGGTTGCTACAGCAACCATTTAGAAAGTCATATTCACTTCCTCTTTTGAAAATGGCTCTGGTGCACGTTTTTGAGCTCTGCCCTTTGGCAACAAAGTATCACAAACATAAAAAAGGACAGTAGTATTGCTGCTTTAATGTCCTTGCATTATTCTGTTACTGAGAGTACTGGGGTAACTTTGTAGAAATAATCTAAAAATAATTATCATTATGGCATTCTTACAGTGTTTTTGTTGTGGATGTAACTAGGAATCCTTGCTAGATGTGAAGTCTTCACTTTGACCTACATGAAACTATATGCATACCTGTTGCAGCTTATGAACTTTCAAGGACCTGGAACGTAATGAGAAATAATGATATGCGGTGAAAGTGTAAAGGAGACAAACCTAAAGACTGAAATATGGGTTATGTGATTTAATCAGCTTAAATGATCAATTTATGTCCATCTGGGGCATTAACACGCAGTCTCACTTCTCAATATTAGTGTTTAAAATGTCTGCTATGAGAAAATTATGATAATCCTGCCTTAATCATAGTGTTTCCTCTTGCTATAACCTTGAACTGCAATTAAAATGTCTGTAAGCAAGCCTGAAATTGCATTCTTATTTTTCTTGTGTATTGAGAAGTTTACCTGTGATTTACGGAGGTCCTTAAAATGAGAACTACAGATAGTTATCATTATGTCACTATGCTTAATGACAGGCTGTATCAAGATGTTATTCTAATCTCTGTTTTTGGGACAGGCGGGCCCTGCTAATACGGCGGGTTCCGTTCTATGGCACTTACTGCAAAGCGAAAATCGCCGCAAAGCTTGCGCAGACCTGCAATCCCCTCTTCTGCGCATGCGCGACCTCGGCTGCCCCCGTTATATGCGCATGCGTAGACATGGTGGCCCCCTTCTCGGTACCGCCGTATGAGCGGAATGCCGAAAAGCGGGGGCTCTACTGTTATTCAGTTATGTGGGCTAAGTTCCACCATTGTTTTAGATTAGATTAATTATCCACAGAAGAGAAACAAAGCGGTAGTTCATTTATTAAAACACATCTTTATGACCCTTGAAGCCTTTGTATTGTGAATTTTGTGTCTGTAGTCTCTAGTTGATTGAAACTTGTGTATCTGTAATCTATTCTTTACAAATATTGCTTTGCTGTTTTGTGTGTATTATCTTAGCACCTCCTCTCCTATTGCAGCTCTACTTCCTCCACTTGTTTTGTTTAGGCCAGTTTGTGCTCGGCTGAATCGGCATGGATTGTTCACAGCTTTGGCGTTGCATTGTCGTCCTTATTCTCCTGTTGATGTAACTGAGACGATTAAAGCCAACTAAAATAGCTGAGGGATAGATGACATTTATGCGTTTTGATATGTATAATATAACTACTAGCTGTAGGAGCGGCTCTGTGAATAAAGGCACTAACAGACGACAGAGAAGCCCAATGCTACATCCAACATGACAGAAATACACAGTAAAATACATATATATTCTCTTGAAGTAGGGTCATTTAGTTTAACCCTTTGGCCAAAGCGTTGTAAGCTTGCAAGCCACGTCAAGGCAGACACCTGTTCGCAAGTCCTAACACTACCAGATAAAATACTAATATACCTCAATTAGGATTCAAATTCTCATTTACCTCTATTAGGAGGGAGAAAGACCACAGTGGGTCTATATCCAGCAGAATGAGGCACTTGCAAACTAGGGAAGTGGGGAGGGGCGGGCTTAAAACCTGGGAAGGAGGAGCCACTAACCTCCACCAGCTGGAACAGCTGAGAATGGGTTAACAAAACACAGAACCCCAGTAAGCTCTTTTTGGGAACCCCTGAGCCCCCACAAAATATATATATGTATATGTGTCAAAATGGAGTGCTATTGAGCGTGGCATATGTATACAATAAAGGCACTAACCCTGAAAACTATCACACAGACTTGGAAGCAGGGGAGCCCAGGTCGGCTCCTTGTGACCTTGGGCAAGTAACCTTATCTCCATGTGCTTTTGGCATCAAAGCACTTGTCAGGGCAGTGACTATGCACCAAAAATGATATGTACACTGCTGTGTACCACACCTTGTACAGTAGGGCCCCACTAATACGGCGGGTTCGGTTCCATGCCGCTGCAAAGCACAAATAGCCAATAAACAGAACCTATTATTTTTGGCGTCTCCTACACTTCTGCGCAAGCACGAATTTAGCCGTCCCCCTTCTGCGCATGCGCAGACATGGCAACCCCTTCTCGGTACCACCGAATAGGCGGATCGCCGAGAAGCGTGCCCTACTATATTGTATTTGTGAATCGATTTCAGTCCCATTAGGTAAAATGCGCTATCATGTATGGCAAATCTGTGCGCACGTGACCTGCATACGGGACATGGATTAATACATAGCTCCCTAGCTGGCCCACAAATGAGCAATATCTCCCCTCACTCCATCCCCATATACCATCTGTCACGAACAGCACACAAGTGAGCACGTGACATTATATATGCAGCCAGGGTTGCTACACACTGCTACTTTAGCCAATTCCCCTTTCTCTTCCGCAGTGAACTTTCAATGAGTTAATATTAACCCCTTTACTCAATTACAATCATGTCTATCCTCTACCACCACCCAAGAAATATGCAAAAATGTGTTTAATATATCTGCCAGGGTCTCCGGTCCCTGTTAATTATAGAAAAAACTATGCACTTAAAACACGCACCTGTTGTAGCAAAATGTGTCTGAAAATGTAAGTACGCTGTACAAAGCTTGCAAAACAGTTCATTCAGAGCCCAAAACATCACTTTTTCAAAATGTTTTAACATATATCAAATATAGTGCTCAAACTGGGGGGCAGAGATTTTCTATATGGGGGGGCGCAGCACTCAAAGAGGCCCCGCGCTCTTACCCAAGGCCTTTAAATTAAGTGCCAGAGGATCGCGCAAGGTTTCTGTAACTTCCCTTACCTTGTGTCCGGCAACGCGGCATCATATGACGCCGTGGGGGTCACATGACGCCATGTTCTATGGCCTCATTTGACGCCGGACATGATGTAAGGATGGGGGACGTAAGCAGGGGGAGTGCAGATGGGGCCGCAAGGGGAAAAGTTTTGCGCACCCCTGCTTTAGATTACAGAAAAAGATTATTATAAAATACAAGAAATGCAGAACAGTTTCTTAAAATAAAATGATAAAAACTAAAACAGAAATCTCTACACAGTACGTTATCATATGTCATAGGGTTTTCCCCAGAGAGGTCACTGGTTCAGAAGGATAAAAATTCACGTGTCTGATCCCAAACAGACCTCTTGTTGAATTCTAACTTTTATAATTAAAAGTAGGGCTTTTTAGTCTGACATCCCTTCATTGGGAACACTATGACCCATGTCGTAAATCAGCTGCTAGGTTGACGGTTTTACTTAGTAAAAACCCTTCTCTAAAAAGACGTTTAAAAGGTTTCTGGATATATCTTAATTTCTCTAACACTTAGACACACATGAGTCATATCAATAGATTCAGGTGAGTTTGCTGAATATAACAAGAAACATTTTGACAGACATGCCCCTAAGTTTGAGTGACAAATGAATATCTGTCCCTTACTACCTTTTAGACATGAAGGGTTTAACTTTATTGCTTCGTCTCCTTGCAACGATTCCAAATATCTAAACGTTAGGCTTTAGAATAGACGTTATCACCAGATATCCTCATTTTGAATAAATTCACGCTCTTGGGAATATTTTCTGAACCACGCCCCCTACACCTTGCAATACGCTCCAGAGAATGCCTTTGAAAGTAGCTCGTTTTATAAAAAATTCTGGAGAGCCATAACTTAATCTCCTCTGGCAAAACAAGTGCCCTTATCTCTGGATTCTATCAGTCCCATACAACACATATTGTACTTTTTAGTGGGCCGTCAGCAATACCCCACCAATTAAGCCCTCTTTGTAAATCAGCACAGACATAGGAAGGGACTTGACCTGTCATAAACCCAATATCTTGTATTTTTAAGACAAACAGTAACATTAACCCCATAGATACCAGACTGATTAAAATACTTAATATTCCCCACCATTTTTATTACATGCGTAATATGAAATAGTTATTAATAATATTAATATTCTATGTATAAACCACATTTCTACAGTATGCAGTTTGGTTCACTTACAAGCATATGCAATGATACAGATTGATATTACACACTGCATAATATTTGTTTTGTGTGTGCTTGGTGAGTCTTTGTTAACAAATGTGAACTGCTTTAAGGTAAAACCAATAGGAGTTTGTTCATATTATGTGCTTCAATACGTCTTGGATCTCTTGGGAAGAACAGTGACAATTAAATGTTTTTATTGCTTGATTTTCTGCTTGTGACTCAAAGTTTGTGAATGTTCATGGATCTTTATGCTTGTTGCAGTTTACCATTTGAAGTATTTGCACAATAAAGATCTGTCCTTATTTTCACAATTTGAGGGTTCTTGATCTTAAACCGTGATTATGCCAATCGGGGCACTATCGCACCAAAACTCCCAGTGCAGTCAATGGGCGTTTCCATGCAATAGTGCCCCCGATCGGCACAATCACAGTTTAATGAATAACCCCCTTTTGTTTATTGTGTGCTGAAGCTCTTTCAGATCAGAAACTGGAGGAATTGTCTCAGAACGGCTAAATGGCAGGGAAGTCATTACACTTTACATTGTAATGTAGGTAGAAAATACATGAAATTGCAACTGTAACACAAAATATATGAAGCAACTTGGTGTCATTTGTTTCCTGAAAGGCTCAGTTACTGTTAATCATTTCAGTCCCCTTGTGCCATTCTAGGAACAGCATAGTAGCTGGTATGTTGGGGACCCTCGTGCTTTTACCAAAATAGCACTCGCATTGCGCATCCTTGTGTAGCTGGTGGGGCATTTATTCCACCCTCTTCAACTGCGCTCGCTTGTGAAACAATTTCAATTATTGCTGTCAAAAAAGGGAAAAAACTAAAAGTTGGTGGGGATTCGATCTGGTTGGGAGGGCAGGAGGATACACCCCTATGAAATTTGTCCCCCTGTTGGATTTCTATCTCTCTAGATCAGTGTTTTTGAACCCTTTTTTGGGAGGGGGGAGGGGTTGGTTAACAAACCCCATCATTATTGTATTGTGATTCTGCGGAACCCCAACCCTATCTAATAGCGTACCTGAGATCAGATGCATTGTACATTCTTATGTATTTTGTACAATTTTAAATGACCTGAAACTTGCAGTGAACCCTTTAGGGGTGCCCTGGGAACCTCTGTTAAAAAACACTGCCCTAAATGCACATTGGAGCGTCCTGCTATGTTTCATTTGCAGCAGGCTCACTTGGTGCTCCCACTTCCTTCGACTCTTTGTGATAACTGGAGTATCCATCATCCCCTATGGCAGGGCTCCGGGGATGGCTCTTGTCACAAGTGAATCTACATGTGTACCATACGAGGAGGCACCGTTGGGCATCTACCTCCTCCCTTGCAGACTGTATAAATATTTATCACCTTTTGATTTTTCTTTCAATTACATTTTTCCTCTAAATAATGTACTACGTCGGAGTTATTAAACCTGCAACCTTTGTGCCAAATCCCACTTGGTGTAGGGGCTCTCGTGCTGCCTGCTGCTAATTTCATTGTAGTTGCTCATAAAGCTAAGTGCCATTTTCCACACTGAAATTCATTTGTAAGATAATGTCATGGAAATATAACTATAGCGTTGCTGCTGCAAATGCTTGCACAACATTGAAGTTGAATAATTTGTATGTCTATAAATGTACACAAAATGCAATGACCATACTTTTTTTTTTTTTTGTGTGTGTGGCCCTTCTACTTCAATTAGTTTTTTTTTTTTTTTTTGATCCAGGCACTAGGAAAACTAAATGAAGAGCCTTGCACTGCATATTTAATCAATACAAAGCGATGCAATGACGGCATAAAGAAGGTTTATTGTAGTTCTTTTTTTTCGCCAGAAGAACATGCAGCAAAATTAACCATTTGCGTACTGGAAGAGTGGCTGCAACCTCTCTGGGACACGGTGATCACGTGACTGTGGCATCACTGAATCCGGAAACGGAAGAGTCATTCTCTCCCCTTCCTCGAGCGAGCCAGATTGCGTTCGGAGCACAAAACCCAAGCTCCGCTGGAAAACCAGCGGTAAAAGGCCATGACGTAACCACTACGTCATAGGACCCCTTGAGGGCCAGACCCCATGACGAAGTGGCTACTTCATAGAGCACTTGGGGTTAATCTCATGAAGGCATTAACAAGCAAGTGCAAGGTAACATCAATTACACTAAATATAAAAACAGATTTTTTTTTTTTTAATGAAGTATGTTCAAATGGGATATATGTAGTTTAAGTAAAGAAAAAAAATATATCGAGAGATTTTTTCTTTCTTTACTTAAACTACATATATCCCATTTGAACATGCTTCATTGAAAAAAGAATCTATGTTTTTTATATTTAGCTTCTTGTTAACCGTGTCAAAAGTTAATCTAATTTGTTACTTGTGATAACATTTCGGTAAATTTTATGGGTGTTGCTGGAATTATTTCTGTATGTTTAAAGTTGTTTGTTTACAAAGTAAAATAAAAGTATATTTTATATTATAAGAACCTTTTTTTTCCATTCATTCCTGATTACTGGTTTGAGCAGATTGCACCTGTAATTGATGGACATTTTGTGACCATTTAAGATGATTTATCATTGAAGATGGTTTTTATGCTTCAGAAGATTTTTGTTTGTTCTTATTGGTAAAGCATCTGGCTTCTTCCTTTCAAATTATACATATGACGAGCAAAATCACAGCATATTTGCCACAAGTTAAACAAAGACTTACTGTGAAAGACTGCTCTGTGGATCATTCACAACTGTTCCGTTGATAATACTAATTAAGTTACAGCTTTGTATTGGAAGGTTGGCTGGTCAGAGCATTCCACAATGACAAAAAGAACATAGATATAGTTATCAAGGTCCAAGGAACGAAAATATTTTTTTGATGTTGTGGACATTTTAATATACAGATACTGATATGAAAGTTACAAAAGTGAAACGGCATCCTAATATCACTTTATTCATTTGAGCATCTTTTTAGAATAATTTTATGTAATTCACATTTATTAAATATGAGTATTTTTTTTCACTTCAGTAAAGAACGATGATCTAATTTATTTTAGTGTGCTATCCGGATGATAAATGGAAAATATATGCATTTATATTTTACTAAGGAGCCAGCTCTATAATGTAGATACCTTGACTCCCCATTCACTATGTGGGGGAGGAGGGCATTTTGAGAACCAGAGCATGATTGTCCACATTACCATCAAGGAAGATTGCGCCCTGTGATTTTTGAGGCCCATCTACTGTGTACTCATTTTGTAAGTAAAGTTTTAGAAAGCCCAAAAAGTTAATTCGCAAAGGTTTTTAGAGTCTATGCTACTTGTCTACAGGATTGTGTGATGTCACAGACTCTAAAAACAAACGTAACATATCCATAGTATGTCACAGCCTGTGGTGTAGCGGTAGAGAATTGGTACCAGTGTATGAAAGGTCCTGGGTTCGATTCCTGTATGATATGGTATAATTTATAAAATAATTTATAAATTATACAATATAATAAAAATTAAATAATAATTTATAAATTATACCATGTCATAGAGGAATCAAACCCAGGACCTTTCATATGCTTGATCAATTCTCTACCTCTGTGTGATTTCACAGGCTCTAATAAATAGTACATTTAGTAAATAAGTATCTTTATAGAGTCTGTCTTGTCACACCAAGCCTGTGGTGTAGAGGTAGAGAATTGGTATATGGAAGGTCCTGAGTTCGATTCCTGCATGTGTATTATATAAAATGTATTATACATTACATATTGAATTGAATGTTAAAAAAAAAAAAAAAAAAAAAAACCCACCCTTCTCTGTGCACTCTACGTAAGTGCCGCGCACGTCGACACTGCCCTATGGAGCAGGGAGAGGTGAGAGCTGCAGAGAGGAGAGAGATCTGATGCCGGTAAGTCCTCACACAGCGGTATTTTAACGCGATCCCGGTTATGCGGTCTCATTCTGTGGACTCCAAGCAGTGTGTGTGTGTGTGTGTGTGTGTGTGTGTGTGTGTGTGTGTGTGTGTGTGTGTGTGTGTGTGTGTGTGTGTGTGGTATATATCGAGAGAGAGAGAGGGGACTACTAGGAGACTTTTCTCATTTGCATCCATGTAAGGCTAAGGCCCCGGTAAATCAGCTGCAACGCGCGCCCGCGAGATTGGCGGCGCGTGCAGCCGATTAGCGGGGGAGTGACGGGGGCGCGGCCATGACGTCACCCGGCAGGTTCGCCCTCATTGGCTGAACCGCCGGGGGGCGTGCATTTACCCACAGTTCCCCATATCTGTTGTTGTTTTGTTTTACAATAAAAGAAAAGAAAGACAGACTCAGTGTGCATCTAAAGGGAGTGAGTTAACCTGCCTGACCCTACCCCTTGGTTACAAGGGGCAAGAGGGCCAGAACACCCATGATTCCATAGGATTCCGATGAAATGTGTATCTGAGTCTCTGCTAAAAATTTTAATAAATACATGGAATGGAATCCCTTATTGTTGACAAGTAATGTGTCTGGGTGCAGCCTTTGTTCCGCCTATTTGATGTGTTTATGTGCTGCATGTGTGTATTTATTTCAGGATCACACAAAACTGCCTTCTCTAGGGAAAGTGTTTGATGTTTGAGAAAAAAACGTTTCCTCGCAGTTGCTAAGGAGCGTTCCTGATGTCTGCTGATTTTTACAGTATGTAATTCTACCAGTGCTATTTCAGTGAAACACTTTTTTTTTTTAAATCTGGTTCTTTAATCCCCGTGCAGAACTTTCATGTTTATCGTGAATCCGTTCAGCAGCACATTCTCCGGCATTAAAGACGATTTACCTTAAAAAGTTCAATCCCTCTTGGGACTAAAGTGAACTAATTCCAGTGACCATGTTTAAAGGGTCTCATCTGGGTACATTATATCCTTTTTAACTGAATAAAAAAAACAAAAAACATTTTTTATATTTAAATAAAGTTAGACTTGGGAGGGGTTGGGTTCCTCTGACTGCTCCCTTTTTAGTGTGATGTCACTGTCTGTACAAGCTTATCACACAAATTCCCTCCTCTCAGCCCTCCCCTTTTCTTAAATTAGTTCTCTGATCAGGGAAAAGAAAACACTTGACCGACAAACACTTATCCATTCAGAGGCCCCTAAGAAATTCAACTGCCTGACTATATGTGGGATTGCACTTCGCTGCCAGGGTGGGGCTGCAAGGCATTGCAGGCATCTCCGACAGTGAGGGGATTAACCTGTGAGTATGTAATAAGACGTGCAGAGTTTATTTTGTGTCTTGGGCTATGTATTTCCACCTTTATAAGGCCCATCATAAAACACACCTCTTTAATGAAGCATTTGGGTAACTCTGTGGCTGATACTATACATCTCATATGCATTTACCATGACTTATTGCAGATGCACTTACCATAACACCCCCCCCTACTGTATGTACGTTCTCCCTACTTAACATTTTAGATTGTAAGCTCTTAGGGGTAGGGACGCACTTAATTTGTGAAACCACTTTGGTCTCTGCAGAAAAGCGTTGTAATTGTTAAATTCTTCTAAATTCTGGACTCATGTTCACAATGAAACAAAATGTATGCCTTCTTACCATTTGCACTTGGTTGATTTAATGCAGCGGTGCGCAAACTGGGGGGCGCAGGGCAGGAGATTTGTCTAGGGGGGCGCGTGCAGTTGCAGAGGTCCCACGCTCTCCCCTTACCGTGATTGAGACGCATCTCCATGGCAACGCGGCGTCAAATGACGCCACAGGGTCATGATGACACCGGTGCCAAATGATGCAGCGGGTCACGTGACCTGACGCCACGTGACCCCGGAGCGTCATTTGACTCTATTGCAAGTGAGGAAAGGGGGTGCGAGACCGGGGGAGGCCTGGTAGGGGGTGTGCAGCTTCAAAAGTTTGCCCTCTCCTGGATTAATGTGCAAATGGTGATCCACTATTCACTGTTACGGTGGCCACCTGGCACTTTAATAGCCAGGATAAACTTGGCCTATCCACGGATGGGGTATGTGGGCGTGATATATATA